>NC_041382.1:24867795-24873579 GCF_002162155.2 Triticum dicoccoides
GTCTGTAACTTTTTTTAACGATGGTGAGGGTTAGCGATCGATGGATTAGTGGGCTTAATGCGTGGCTTGCAGCGTTAAATATCAGAGGATTAAGAACCATTAGATCTTAATGATGGATAGATGTGATTGTTTGAATCTGCTCTCTCTTCTTTTTATAGGGGTATATAGATAGATAGATGAAAAATGGTAGTGGTGGCCAATGGACCATAGTGGCCTCAAAGTATTGGGCTGCCGGCCTATGTGCAAACAGAACCCACCCCATGACCCGACGAAAACCTCCAAGGCCTTGGCGGGACTAGGAGGGGGGAAAACCGCGGGAAAGCCCGGCTCCTCTTCCCTCCAATTGTTTGTTGGGGTCCCGTTTATTCCGGCGCAGAGGCAAGGGCCCCAACTCCGCTCGGCCATCCCGTCCGATCGATCCCTCTCCAGCGCGCGCGTGGCACAGCCCCAATCAATCCCGGCTGCGGCGGCACCACCGAAGACGAGAGGATGGTGAATGGTGAGTCCCTTTTGAGGCTATTCGAGGCGACGGATCCGTAATCTCGTGTTTCCTCTCTGGATTTTTTTTAACTTTTCCCCTTTCCATTGATTACCCACGGAAATTACTTGGTCACCGACTGCGCCCGGGGAAAGGGGAAAAGGAGGAGTCAAGGGCGATTCATTTCGTTACTAGCATTAATCTGACCTAGGTGGAGTAGTGTTGTACATATGTGTGAGTAATCATCACACTTGTAATTGACTGGTGGAGGCTTTCTATGCCTTTCCTTCTTTAATATATGATATGCACGCTCGTGCATATTCGAGAAAAAGCATTAATCTGACAGTCAAATATTACGACGTTTGTTTGTACAAATATTGATTAGTCCACAAATATTGTTGAAATGTTGATTAATCTCCACAAATGTTATTCAATAGCGTTCTTTGCTTGGTTGTACAATGGTGCTTTACATATACGGCACGGCTGACATGTTGATTAGTCCACTACGTCTGTTTGATTATCCTCCTGTATGAAAAAGTTGAGCGGTTAATCTCGTGCATGCAATTTTCTTCAAGCGGACTGGACAATGTTTGGTTCGTGATAGATCCTTGCTCAAGTTGCCTCATGTCCAGCCACTGTGCCTTTTAAGTTTACCTCTCAGCTGAAACCTGAAACTCAGTTAACCCTCTTATTGTACTGTATATGGAAAACAAAAGGCATGTTCATTTAACCTCTCCTAGCAACTTGTTTCATACTGAGATACTAATATTTCTTATAAAAAGAAATACTAATATTTTGTTATGCCTAGGTGTGGAACATGCAGCTGCAATGCCAGCAATGAACAAGATGAGAGCACTCACAGTACCCCTATTCCGCTGCTCTTGGGCGCAAAGCCAAAGAAACGACTCACTTCCAAGTGCAGCCCTGGGATTCAGACTCAGAAGAGGCAAAAGAATCAGGAGGATATTCAGAATGGGTCTCATGAGGAACCTGTTGCACCCGAGCAGAAGAATCTAGCTTTGCCAGTTCTTTCAACTGATCAGCATAAGAAGAATGAAGGGACCGATCAGAACATTTCTCGTGAAGAACTCGTCAGGACATTTGCCATGCACGGACACGCAACAAGGATGGTGGAACAAGGTGACTTTTGGAAGCTTGTTGCTGACCTGAATCCTGCGGTCAACATTCCATCCCGCTTCGACCTGAAGAATGAGACCTTTAACTTGTTTGATCAAGAAAAGGCCAAGCTGAGGGAGAAGTTAACAGCTTTACCATGCCGCGTTTGCCTGAGTGCATATGTGTGGCACCTCAGTCCACTGCAGGCATTCCTGTGCTTGACTGTTCACTATGTCGATGACGAATGGGAGAAGCAGAGATAGATCATCAAATTTAGCCCCGTGGACCCCTCTTGCAGTGCAGAAGAACTAAGTCATACCATATTGCGAGCTATTGGAGAATGGGGTCTTGATGACAAGGTTTTCAGCATCATACTGGATGACGCATTCACTGATGATTCAGTGGCTTCAAATGTCAAAACAGGTCTTCAGAAAAGGAACAGAGTTGCTGCAAACAGGAGCTTGTTTGTGGCATGTTACGCAACTCATTTACTTGATGAGGTTATTCAGGTGGGGCTGAACGAACTTGACACAATCATGGAGAACACCAGCAAGTGTTCCAGGATGCATCCGACCCCTTCACTAGCACATTATCCCAAGCGCAGATATGCATCAGAGGATGACTGGAAAAAAGCACAGAAAATTTGTAAATACTTGCAAGACTTCAATAGATACAAGGACTTGGTCCACAAATTGCCTAGCCCAGATAAAGTGTTTGATAAGGTGTGGAATGTGAAGGAAAAGGTGCTTCGCAATACTGACATTGATAGGTTCAAGACACTCGCCGAAGTCTTCTTACGTGACAAGGAGGAGGAGGGAATTTCCGTTATGCGGCGGAATATGGAAAAGAAGTTCAAGAAATGCTGGAAACTCTGTTTCTTGCATTTTTGTATGCCTATGGTCATGGATCCTAAATACCGTCTGGAACACATCAAGTCACGCATACAAGCCTTCACTGTGCAAAGTGCCTATACCGTGGAGGGCGACATAGATGATTTTATTTGCGAGGTGCATGACACACTGCTTAACCTCTATGGTGAATATTCAAACCAGGCCCAAGAACCTGACTGCACTTCCTGGTCTAAAATTAGGATGGGAAAGTTCATAGGTAGAGATATTCTGCATGAGTTATATCTATGTACTGAATATCCGTATCGTCAGCGACCACTCACTGAACTTGAAGATTACTTGCAGAGGCACAACTGCTTCCAGAAGGTGACCCCTCTGTGCTCCAATGGTGGAAGGAACATAGCCTGACCTATCCTTCAATCTGTCGGATGGCACGCGATATATTGGCACTGCCACGCCGTACTGACTGCAAGGCCGCAGCAACAAGAACTGCGAGGCTAGTAATGTCTGAGTCTGGTAATAAAAACCGGGTTAAGAGTCTTGTCTGTATTCAGGACTGGCTCGCACCTGCTGGTAGTGCCTTGCTCTTTTCTTCTCTCTCTTGATTTTATCTCATTATTATCTGATCAGTCTTTAATATAGCTGAAATCCTCGTGTCTTACTCTTTATAGGAACTACAAGTGTGGGGTCAAATCTTCAAAATTGAAAACTTTACCATTCCTGGCTGAATCCAAGATTCCAGTGAGCCGCTTTCTTAATGCGCCCCTGTAATTGATGCGACCAAACAATGGCTCTACGATGCAGGATTCAAAGATGGAAAACTGCGAGGCACTTCGGATGGTGTTAACACAATTTCTGGATACTAGTTAAGTTACCGGTGGAGCAGTACTGAATCTTATGTGTGTGGTGAGTAGAGGACCTCTAGTTTCAGATACATAGTCCTTATGCGCACCCTCTATGCTAAAGTGCTTATATTCGATAATTAATCCTATATTCAGATGTCTTAATGTACGCAGTTATGTTCACTTGCTACATGCATGTTGTGTTAGAGTGAGAAGGTGGTAGTCCTATACTCTGCTCAAGTTCTTCTCTCTGGTCCTTGTTTGTCTGACTGACTCCTGCAGCCCTGCTGCACCTGTTTGATGTATCGGTAAAGGAAGTTCAGACTATCTCTGGCCGGTGGTAGCCACTTTGCGTCTTTCGATGTTTAGGCAGCTTTCTTGCCGGTTGTTGAAAAAAATATTTAGGCGAAACAGTTTGGAGCACATACAATTTTGGATTTTCAGTTTTGTCAGACTATATATGAATTTAGTTTAACAAGTGTGTCAGTCCATCACAAAACATCACCAGAAGAATATATAACTTGACGCTGCCACTAGTAATTCGATTTAATTTAATACATGGGCAGTAGCCTTTCTCCTATGTTTTTCAGCTACGGAGAAAAACAATCCTTCAAGTTTGGGAATTGAATTCCATTTTCTAAGTTCCATAACCACATGAACAAACATGAAAATGTCAAATAATTTTGTTGCAACAAATCAAGCGAATTTTGGAATTGCTGGAAATGTGACCTCAGCTAAACCTCTAGCCACAGGTGAGATGAGGTAATGCTGACAAGATAGGCAATTAGACCCTGCAGAAGCTGCTCTGTAAGCAAGAGATGTGTCTGTTGATTTTTCTCAAATCAATACAATCTGAAGCCCCTTATCTTGAGTTAATTTTACCTGCAAAATATATCAGTATTGGAATCCTTCTTGTTCTACAATGGACTCAATTTATCCTTTAGATTGTTCAGTTTTTCTTTGTTATTCAGGTAAGTCTCTAGTCATTCTTGTTGAAATTAACAACATATTCCAATTGCTTGTAGGATCTAAGAAGGCTGAGAAATGGACAAAATGAAAGAAATTTTGGTAATGGTGATTAACTGACACATATCAATTCGAAACCACAAATTCTTTTAACATCTTTCACTGTTTACAAATATATGTCCTAGTCGGTTACAACTAGGTCTAATAATTTTGGTAATATACATGTCTTGTACTCAAACTGATGATGCACCCCCGTGCAGGATATGGACTCCGAGTTGTCGGCCCAGTTCACGGGGCCAACTTTGTCCTTCATGACTATTACCCGGGTTCCATGTCACCACGCAATATTGACATGTTAGAAAAACGTACACATACTTTATAAAGTGTTCATGTATTTTAAAAAAAATCACGTGTCTATCCGGAAAATATTTATATTTCCCGTAAAAAAGAAAAAGGATGGAAAATAGAAACAAAAACAATGAAAAATTAAAAAAATCGCGTGTCTACCCGCAATGGTAGCTCCCCAATGAATCTTATGAGTGTGGTGAGTAGAGGACCTCTAGTTTCAGATACATATAGTCCTTACGCGCATCGTCTCTGCTAAAGTGCTTATACTCAATAATTAGTCCTATATTCGGATGTCCTAATGTACGCAGTAATGTTCACTTGCTACATGCATGTTGTGTTAGAGTGAGAAGGTGGTAGTCCTATACTCTGCTCAAGTTCTTCTTTCTGGTGCTTGTTTGTCTGACTGACTCGTGCAGCCCTGCTGCACCAGTTTGATGTATCGGTAAAGGAAGTTCAGACTATCTGAGTTTTCTTGTGGCGTTGGATTGGCCAATCCCGCGGGTGGAAACGATATGTAACAATGATCCGGAGTTGCTGTTTTCTCTCCTTGTTCCTCCATCAGAGACGGCCCGTATATATGGTCGTTCTCATGACCATGTGGAGAGTTTAGTATGTGCTTAATGATATCACACATGACAAGACACCGCCCCCAACAGAAGCATCACTCCAATTCCTTCATGGATACATCACTTCTTTGCTTTGTATCCAACATCACCCTCATGCGGCTCAAAAAAACGAAAAAAACATCACCCTCATGGCGGAGAAGGGGAAAATGGTGGTGCATGATGGTCTCCTGGTGACACATCTCATCAAAGCGCATACTCCCTCCGTTCGTGAATAAGTGAACATCTAGCTTTGGTCTCAAGTCAAAGTTTTAAAACTTTGACCAACTTTATCAGGAAAAGTAGCAGCATTTATGGCACTAAAGTAGTATCACTAGATTCGTTTTGAAGTGTACTCCCTCCGTCCGTGAATAAGTGAACATCTAGCTTTGGTCTCAAGTCAAAGTTTTAAAACTTTGACCAACTTTATCAGGAAAAGTAGCAGCATTTATGGCACTAAAGTAGTAGTGTTGAAGTGTACTCCCTCCGTCCGTGAATAAGTGAACATCTAGCTTTGGTCTCAAGTCAAAGTTTTAAAACTTTGACCAACTTTATCAGGAAAAGTAGCAGCATTTATGGCACTA
>NC_041382.1:24876778-24887394 GCF_002162155.2 Triticum dicoccoides
AAGTCAAAGTTTTAAAACTTTGACCAACTTTATCAGGAAAAGTAGCAGCATTTATGGCACTAAAGTAGTAGTGTTGAAGTGTACTCCCTCCGTCCGTGAATAAGTGAACATCTAGCTTTGGTCTCAAGTCAAAGTTTTAAAACTTTGACCAACTTTATCAGGAAAAGTAGCAGCATTTATGGCACTAAAGTAGTATCACTAGATTCGTTTTGAAGTGTACTCCCTCCGTCCGTGAATAAGTGAACATCTAGCTTTGGTCTCAAGTCAAAGTTTTAAAACTTTGACCAACTTTATCAGGAAAAGTAGCAGCATTTATGGCACTAAAGTAGTATCACTAGATTCGTTTTGAAGTGTACTCCCTCCGTCCGTGAATAAGTGAACATCTAGCTTTGGTCTCAAGTCAAAGTTTTAAAACTTTGACCAACTTTATCAGGAAAAGTAGCAGCATTTATAGCACTAAAGTAGTATCACTAGATTCGTTTTGAAGTAACTAAACCACAATTAATCAACATAGGGGATAGGGCTCCCCCAAAAAGAAGAAACAGAGTGACAAGGAAAACACAACAGATAACAAATGACTCTTGCTCAAAACACAAGCCCTGACCCCTGGAGCTTCTCCTGGACAATGCGGTCGAGCTTCTCCCCCATCTCGCGGCTCATGTGGTTCGCCCAGTCCCCTACCTCGCCCTTCCTGTAGAACACGGAGTTATCAACGTGAACTTTATTCCCGTGACTCACGCCGCCGACCTGGTTCACCTCTAGGCCGGTGAGCTTCTCGAAGCTGCACATCCTCGCCACCTCCTCTGCGACGCCCGAGCCCTCCTCCTCCTCGGTCAGCGGGATACCGAGGAACGTCGCGAGCCTCCTCACGACCCGCGCCGGGTCTGACTTGATCTCCTCATACTTGAGGAAGAGCACGGTGTCCGGCCGCACCATGCTTTCCTCCCAGTACTCGAGGCAGTGGTCCCAGAAGGGGCCGTAGGGCGAGAACCCCTCGCAGAACATGCCGAAGGCGTCGTCCATCAACAGGCCGGCGCCCCCACCCCGCGCCACCTTGTTCTCGAAGTGCAGCCTGGAGACGAGCGTGTCCTTGGGGTCCCGGCACAGGTACACCACCCGGCAGCGGAGCGACCGCGTCTCTGGCCGGAGCAGTGACATGGGCAGGTGTGTGGCGAGGAGCCTCGGGGACGGGAGCGCGCCAATGTCAACGTGGCCGCCAGCAGCGCCAGGGATCTCGATGAACGGCACGAGGTGCTGCGGGTGGCGGGTGAGGAGCGGGTGGTCGGCGGCGCCGAGGCCGTGGCGGGACCGGTTGGAGACGGCGAAGGCGAGGGCCTTGAGCCAGGTGGTGCCACACTTGGGCTGCGTGGCGAGGACGACATCGCCGGCGCGCGGCGTGAAGTCCCGGCTGGCGCGCAGGACCCCCTCCAGGATCCCCGGCTTGAACCAGTAGCCCTTGTACTGGATGAGCGGCTGCGGCCACCCCTCCCTTGACGGGAGCGAGGATATGAAGTCCTTGAGGCTCTCTTCGGATATGGCGTCTTCCGGTGAGCTCTCGGTGGCGGTGGCGCTCTCTGGTGAACTCATCGGTGGAGGTGGAGCTGGTGCTGCCGGTTGGGCCATGGCTGGTGTGGGAGGGGAGGCGAAGCTAGCTAGCTTGGCTATGAATGGATCGTGAAGAAGCCGGTTGGTGCGATGACAACGTCGATCGAGCCGTTATATTTTATGGCAGGAGCAGGATCTCGTGGCGCCCAAAAACTAATTACAATTTTAAACTAATCACTTTAATTCTGACGCATGCATGCACGGGTCCAACGACTCGCACTAATCAGATCGTGCACTCCAAAGTGACATGTCCCTTGAAATCATTGGATCAAAAATAAAGCTAATGTATCCCAACCAAAATATAGTATATCCAAGTACATCTACTGGTTACATAGCATAATTGGACTGAACACTAGGAGGATGCAACAAACCAGGACAAAGGTTTCAAGAATATATTACAAGGGATGAATCATATCATTCTACGGCCATGCAAATGGAATGACACATCTGATCTTCATCAATCTTATTGCATCTCAAAGAACGGAGGACGAACAAAGTTCTCTCAGAAAAACAATGCGGAGTGATTCGCATGTTGTTGTTATCTGTGCCTCGGTCGCATTCCATAAAGTCCTAGAGGCTTGCCATCAATGTTGTAGTGCAGAACACGCCCATAAAGCTCGATCGGCAACTCGCACTCATTGTTGTGGTGACAAAAGCATCTACAAAATGATGTCATCAGGACCGCTAGATGTCGCAAGCATATTGTCCATCTCCACTAGTAATGTCTGAAGATAACATAGGGTTGGACAGCGCAACCATGAGAATGTCTCAGCCACGGTGTTGAATACTATTGTGTTGCTGAAAACATTATAGTGGTGCACCAACCCCCAATGGTGCCTGCCACAGTGGGACACATGTGCATATTAGAAGAGCAGGTGAGTGCATCTAGTGAATGTTCCACTGGCGATTATCCGCCGTGAAAAAGAATGTGATCTAGCTGTACCTTCCATTACAGCTAATTTGTTACGACTTCACTGTAGTCGTAAGCCGAGCCTTAGTGGCATCGGCCTGTCGAGTAAAAATTAACATTGGAAGTATAACCATTATCTTCCATTCTCCATACTGAGTAGAGTACCGGGCATTCTTAAGATGGAGGATGTTGGTAGAAGCTACTATGCTAGTTCTGAACAATCAGCCATGCATGGTTTGATTCAAGAAGCAATGGGAGGGGAGCACACTGTCACGTAGTCAGGTTGTTGATGTCGAAGAGTCCACCACACTCATGGGGACTATACGATGCAGGGTCGTTATGCTCGTGGAAGGAGGCAATGAGGAGGCCATCCCACACATCGTGGATCATGGGGTTGTGTTTGTCAGGATCAGGGTCAGGATACCAAAGGATGGGCTGGCGCAAGAGCTTGTGATGGGCACCACGGTTGCAAAGGACAAATAGATGGCGGTTATAGACTTGGTCGTGATGCTTTATTAGGTCGGTGACTAGGAGTATGGGTTGGCAGCGGTGTTTGTTCAAGTAGGAACTAATGGGTTGAGGTGGCTGGGCCTAGCTATGCAGTTAGCTGACCACACATCATTCTGGGAAAATATACATACGTTAGTAGAGTGAGCTGCGAGAGGGAAGCTCAAGGAAGAGTGAGTGTGCTCCTTTTTGACTGGCGGTGCAATATGGTCCAACTGAGCCCGCCACCGACGCGGCGCTAATGGGAATCTATTCGTCGTCGTTAGCCAGCCTGCTAACGTGTCTTGTCAGATGAGGACTATTAGTAGAAAAATGGTCATTTGTCCCGGTTCATAAGGTCCATCTGTCCCGGTTGGGGAACCGGAACTAAAGGGTCGTTACTAATGCCCTAGGCCTTTAGTCCCGGTTCTTATACTAACCGGACAGATGGGCCTCCACGTGGCCTCTCCGGCGAGCCCAGGCATGAGGGCCTTTGGTCCTGGTTGGTAGCACCAACCGGGACCAATAAGCTTCCACGCGTCAGCATTTCAGGGGCTGGTTTTTATAAAGAAGGTGGTTTAGGGGTTTTGGGGGTTAATTTAGGTTGGTATAGGTAGCTAATAAAGAGATGTGTCCTCTCTTATCTTCATGCTACTGCTACTGCTATGCCTAAACATGACTTAGATTGAAGTGATGCAACATGTGGTGCATGTTGAAAGTAATACTAATCCTAACTTGATCAAGTTTGGATTGTACTACTTTCGACATGCACCACATGCATGTTGCCTTCGCTTCAATCCAATCAATGTTCATTTCACCCGCTAATATATAATAACTCTTCATGCTCGCATCATGCATCATCATATATAATAACAAGTCTACTAATCATCATCATACAACTTCTACTCGTTATTAATAACAAGTCATACGATCATCATCCTCATAGTCATCGAACCAACCCTACTTAATTGTTCTTAGCACATGATCATCAGTATTAGGTAGGACATAAATACCCTCTTTAAGGTAAAATAACATAAAAAATATAGACCCTGACTCTCCATTATGGAGAATGGAGATCATCCTGTCTTCAATTCTTGCGCTTCGCTTCCTTTTACTTCCAAGAACCTCCTTATGATTGTTCATACATTTTTTTTCATCCTTTGATTTGCATGTCTCCATTCCTTTTAGAAATCTGGTATGAACAGTTGAGATTCGTAGGATGACCTGGTTGTATATTCAAAACATTAAGGCTACCTTTCTGATACATCAAATGAGGCACACAATTCTCTGGGATTATCTATTAAAAAATATAGTAATAATTTCATAGTTAGCAATGATGTACTAGTTTTAGAAGTATGCAAAGATGCACGGATGTCGTAATAGTAAAAAATCCTACCAGGGTATCTCCATGGTAGTTACCGTAGTTTAACACATGCACTAGTGGCACGTATTGACCATAATATTGAGGAGTTTGATTGTAGATATTGTAATTCTCAATGTCAGTACAAAATCCGACCAGATGATTTTTCTCCTTATAAGTTAATTCGGAGCCATCAGTGTAGTGGGTTTTGTCTACCATCTCCCGCACATTTTTTGAAGAATGAAAATAAGCTGTCAATGGAAATAAGCTGTCAACAATTTTGAAATAAATAATATAAATTAGCTAATAACTATGTTTGAGAAACTCACATAGCGATAGAATTAGAGGCGTATCAACAAGGACTCAAATGTCCATATTGTCTTGCTCGATTTCAAGATCACCAAGATCCATGGTGACAAGCATACCCTCATCAAAACCATACATCTTGCAAAGTGCTTCCCATTTTTTGCAACCAAAATAGGTTACGCTCTCAGAATTGTACAGCTTTACTTCAAAATCCACATCATGATGAGTCCTTAGGTGAATTTTCTTTGTTTCAAAACTTTCATGGTCTTCAAAACTCATCCTCTCCAAGACATAGCACCTTGCATGGCATGGGATAAGTTACTCGGATTGTAAAAGATGAAAATTACATGTTGAAATAGTTGTAGTCATGCTTAATTATGAAAAAACACTTGTTGTCGTTGCGTACCGTTTCAACATCGAAGGTCTCCTCGAGCTTAATGCTGAAGCGCCGATCATCGTCCAGGTGAGGCCTGTCACACATACCTCGATCGTCGTGGCACTAGCTGCACTCCCCTGGGAGACTTTCGTCATCTGATGACGACATTTCCTACGTTCATAATTCAAAGATTAAACTTGTAAAATTAAATATATGTATTACAAAAACTAAATTAGATCATTATTATTCATCACAGGTTGACTATCGGTCTATCGAGTCTTTTCTTGAAAACTCTCAGCTCATGTGGTGTATATATTCGACTCTCGGTGATGGTCGCTCCTCACTTCGTCCCTGAGTGCATTGCACCAAAATGTCTAGCACACGGGGACGAAGGAGAAGCGACCCCCACTACAACAGTTGGGATTCTTCGTCCTCTCATATATATATGGTGGAACTCTCCCTCACTGATTCCTCTCTGACATTTGCGACCGTCGGTGATGGTCGTTACTCCTTCTTCCCCTAGTGCATAACAAAGGTCTAGCACTCGGAGAAGAAGGGGAAACGACCCCCACGACAACAGTCGGGATTCTTCATCCTCTCTTATATATATATATATATATATATATATATATATATATATATATATATATATATATATATATATATATATATATATAGGACAAATGTTTCCTACAAGCAGTGGTAGTTACCACCACTTGCGTTTTGTATATTGTATGTAGTATCTGTCGGAACCGAGAGTATGTACGTGTAGTATGTAGTATATAACGATGATTAGGCAGTATATATACTAATTTTTAGGTAGTATGTACCATTTTTTGAGTATGCTCATTTTTACGTACAAATATGTACATATTTTACAAATATAATAAAAACTATGGGCTCCTATGCAATTTTTTCATGTAACTTGCTTTGAAATACCTTAGATATAGTATATGAACATATTTAAAATAATAAAATAGTATATATAGTTCCACATGGTAGTATATGAGACATGTGGGGTAACTACCACCGGGTGGTAGGATGGATTTTTCCTATATATATATATATATGGTGGAACTCTCCCTCACTGATTCCTCTCTGGCATTTGCAACCGTCGGTGATGGTCGTTACTCATTCTTCCCCTAGTGCATAACAAAGGTCTAGCACCCGGAGAAGAAGGAGAAACGACCCCACGACAACAGTCGGGCTTCTTCGTCCTCTCATATATGATGAAGACTCGACAGACTTAAAGTCAACCCGAAATATTGTTTAATTATCTTTCTAAAAAAGGATTTGGCTGGTCTCACCTCGAGGTCGGAGGGGGTCGGTGACGGGGACGATGGCGGGGATGATGGAGGGGGGCTCCTAGATTTGTGCGAATACAAAAACCCTATAAGCTATCAACTAATCATATGCATACGCCTTGCATAGTGCTCTCCAATTTTAGCATTCAAAGTAGGAGTAGTTTTCTAATTTGAGCATTCAATAAGCAAAATCAAATCACAAAATAAAGTAGTATTCAAATTAAGATGCATTCAATTATACGCAAAACTACATCATCTCTTGCGTCCGTACATCGTCGAATATTATCACTAATACACCTCGAATACTATCATACATATAACATCGCTAGTACAGCTAGAACCGTAGCACCCGACGGGTATCGACACGGGCGGTGGACACTCAAAGAGAAGGAACCATCACAGGATCGCTCCAGTGAGATCCCTGAAGAACCTGCCAGGTATTGTCGAACCTGCCCTCCAACGCAATCATGTAGCGGCGGACGTGCTCGTCCTCCTCGCTGACACGGTGACGTACCACCTCCGCGGTGTCCGGAAGCCTCGGCACCGTCACTGGCCCACGCCACCGCCACCAAACAAGGATCGGGTCAACGACGGGCTGACTACACATCATTTTGGGAAAACGTACATATGCAGGTGGCCGGGTCAATTTGTTAAGGTTTTCGATCCGGTTTTCCTTATAAACTGGATCACTCTCCTAGCATTTATGGCCACTTTGAGTAATATATTCAGGTGGAGGGACTCCTCCCCCGGTGATTCTCAAAAGAAAAGTTAGTACAGTGAGCTGCGAGAGGGAAGCTCAGGGAAGAGCGAGTGAGCCCCTTTTTGACCGACGGTGCAATATGGTCCAACCGAGCCCGCCACCGACGCGGCGCTAATGGGAATCTATTCGTCGTCGTCAGCCAACCTGCTAATGTGTCTTGTCAGATGAGGACCCGCCCTGTCATAAACGTGCTTAAAACGGTCTAAGCGGCAAATAACTCCAATTGGTAGTGTTTTGCAAAAAAAAAGTGATAGCATTTGGTTAGGTCGATGTAATGTGGTCATTTTTGGGGAAGGAACACTAGTAGAAAAAGGACCTAATGTGAGACACATTAGTCCCGGTTCGATTTTGGCCCGGTACTAATGGTACCATTAGTCCCGGTTCGAACGACTATGCATTAGTGCCGGTTCATTGAACCTTTAGTACCGGTTCGTGCCACGAACCAGTACTAAAGGGGTGGTGGCAGACTGGCGTCAGGCCAGGGCCCCACGATCCCCTTTAGTCCCGGTTCGTGGCACAAACCGGTACTAAAGGGCTAACCTTTAGTACCGGTTCGTGCCACAAACCGGGACTAAAGGGGTCTGACCTATAGTCTCGGTTGGAGACACAAACCGAGACTATAGGGCAATTTTCAAACTCTACCTCCCTTATCGCCATTTCAGTTTTGAAAAAAAAACAAAAGAAAATTATAAAAAATTCAAAAAATAAAATTCTTTGAGATGTGGTTATAGTACTACATCTACTAGTTAAGAAAATTAAAAAACTTAAATTTGGACATGTTTTGCAAAAAAGTGCTATGAAAAAGTAAAACGGCTATAACTTTTGCATACGATGTCGGAAAAAAACTTATAATATATCAAAATGTTCAGCATGAAAATCCGGATCTGATTTTGACCGCCTATGGCCTGTTTGCAATTTTTTAGAATCCTTAAATTCCAAAAGGAAAAAAAAGATATGCTCAAATTTCAGTTTTTTTAAATTTTGGTTAAATTTGGTCAAACTAATTATTCAAGAAGTATTAATGTTACTACATAATTATTCAAGAATATTAGTGTTACTAAATAATTATTTCAAGTTTTTAAATTTTGGTCAAATCTGGTCAAACAGTGGTCAAACTATGGTCAAACTTATTCAAGAAATATTAGTGT
This sequence comes from Triticum dicoccoides, assembly GCF_002162155.2. NCBI lineage: Eukaryota > Viridiplantae > Streptophyta > Magnoliopsida > Poales > Poaceae > Triticum > Triticum dicoccoides. The sequence goes on from NC_041382.1 coordinate 24,885,034, forward strand.
TACTAAATAATTACTGTTTTTTAGAATAATAGTTTCAAACTCAAATGGTGAATCGTGTGACCTAATGCTCAAGCTAAACTGCTGAGGGTTAATAGGATTGACAGCTTACATTTGTTAGGAAAACAACAAGTGCAGACCTGGAAAGTAGGGAAAATAGAACTCCGTAGTTAAGCGTGCTCAGGCTGGGGGAGTGAGAGGATGGGTGACCGGCCGGGAAGTTAGATGATTTGGAATGTGTGATCCACACTTGAGAAGTTAAGAGGGGTGATTAGTGACTAAATCATCAAATGATTCAGAAAATTGAAAATAAAAAAATCAATTTTTTCTAATATTTTCAAAAAAAATTCTAGAAAAAATCTTTAGTATCGGTTGGTGTTACTAAAGGTCCCCCATACCACGGCGCGAGCTCATGCCACATGGTGGGCCTTTAGTGACGGTTCGTGCCGAACCGGTACTAAAGGGAGGGGGCTTTAGTCTCCACCCTTTAGTCCTGGTTGCAGAACCGGTACTAAAGGCCCTTACAAACCGGTAGTAAAGCTCCGTTTTCTACTAGTGGAAGCTTCAATTGTGATAGTTTTACGCTATTTACTCGCATTTGAGATGGTATTGTCCATGCATAAACCTTCTAGGCTTTGCTTACATTGAGTGTAATTTTTGTGTGCTCCCTGGTATTCAACTCGTGTGCATGTAATTAGCATGAAGGTGGCCATAAGTTTTTGTCATTAGCAACAGTGCGACATTGGTATGGTTTTCTCTGATCCATGTCGGTTACACTTGCTTTAGTTGTAGTTAATATATTGATGAACTCAGAACAAACATATTTTTTGGGGAGCACTTGAAATAAACCTAGTATTTACTTTTTGAATGGAGCCTTTTGTAGGGCATAATGGAGCCTATGTACATTGTTGTAAGTGGATATGCTAATAATAGTCGGTGGTACATATGGGAGTGGATATGTCTCTCCCGCAATAAAAGGAACATCCGTCTCGCCTCTACGCGACGCTGTACTGGGTAGGCCCATTAATTAGTTACTTCGTTTGTTTTGTTTCTTTAGTTTTTTATTATTTAATTATTTTTGTTTGTATTCCCAAAAAGTATGCATATTTCAAATATTTTACTTTAATTTTTAAAAGTGTTCATCGCATATTTAAAAAAAGTCATATTGTGTAGAAATAATATCCGTGCAACGTCTAAAAAAGGTTGATAACATTCAAAAATAAATGCTCATGACATTTTGAAAAATGTTCATGTGTTTCAACAAAATGTTCGCAACATTTTTGTAAAAATTATTTACACAACATAAATTTTTTTTGCGTAATTTAAAATAAATGTATGATTTAAAAACTGTTCAAACATTTCAAAAAAGTTTTTTCACATAATTTAAGAGAAGTATCGTACGATTCAAAAAGGGTAGTATGTGACATTTTCAAAAAACAAATACTCATTTCAACAATATGTTGTAGAGTTTTTAAGAAATGTTTGTACAATGTAAAAAATGTTCACGTAGATTTAAAACTATGTTTTGTACCATTCAAAAAAATTACATGATTATTTCAGAATTTTTAACATCCATTTGAAAAAAATATGTATGTTAATAAATGTTCATCATGTATTTGAGTAATGTTTAATTCGTAAGTAAAAAAATTACGCATGTATACAAAGAAATGTACACCGTGCACTGTAAAAAGTCGACATGTACTTGAAAATAAGAGCATAAAATAAAAATGGAAATGGAAACCAACGTGAAGAAAACTGATAAAAAGACTCAGAAAAACTGAACCGAAACGAAATACTTGAAAGATTCTAAAACCCGTCTATAGAACCTTTCCAAAACTGGTTAGATGGGCTGGTCCAATAACATGTGCGCCTATGATACGAAATCACTAGTTGAGGAGTACTTGTTATAAAGATCACTCCAACTCCTCAGATTGCGACAAGTGGTGCACATGTAGCGTGTCATTTGTCGCAACCTGAGAGTTTTCCATTTTTTCGTAGATCCCTTTATTTAAAACGTTTTATCTCTCAAACCGTACGTCCAAATCTTGAACCGCTTTCACTGTTGGGTTCCTCGCGTCGAGATCTTCAAAACTAGATCCCATGTTGATAGGTTTTGATAAACTTTTTTTTCACAAAAAAAAACAGACAAAAAAACCAAACCGGGAGCACAGGTTTTTCCCCTTTCTGAAAGAGACACGTCCGTGCCTCTCATGAAATCACAACCGTGCCTCTCGCGGAAGCAAAACCGTGACTCTCACGGAAGGAAAAAAAGAAGAGAAAACACATTTTTCATTTCTGAGGATGCACGGCCGTGACTCTCGTGAAAGCAAAATCGTTATTCTCGCGAAAGGAAAAAAAATAGAA
>NC_041382.1:24887678-24921284 GCF_002162155.2 Triticum dicoccoides
GGAAGCAAAACCATGACTCTCATAAAAAAAAACAGAAAACACCGGGAGGCACGGCCGTGACTCTCGCTAAAGCACAACCGTGCCTCTCGCGGAAGCAAAACCGTGACTCCCGTGAAAGAAAAAAAAACAGAAAATGCATTTTTTTTCGTTCCGAGAGGCACGGCCGTGACTCGTGAAAGCACACTCGCGCCTCTCGCGGAAACAAAACCGTGACTCTCGCGAAAGAAAAAACATAAAATAGGTTTTTTTTCGTTTTCGAGAGGCACGATCGTGACTTGCGAAAAACTCAGTTTTATTGTGCAAAAATAATTTTATTTTGAAAAAAAATTGATCGTAAAGTTAAGGAAGGCCGGTGGATAGACAAATCGTTGAAAAAAATAAAATAAAAACCATTTAAAAAGCTAAAAACGCGTGCGAAAAAAAACAAAATCCGAAGGGAGCGCCCAAAGCATAACACATGATGAATTGTTGAGAGCGCGTCAAATGGCACTGATCTTGCGAGGCTCCCGAGGAAGCGATCCTTAACTAGTTGCTCTCACTATGATAAGTCTCGCAAAAGACCAGAAATAGCCCTGACAAATATGTTTCGATGGAATCGCTCACACGAGCCATTAACCGTTACCAAATGTGGGAGCAATTTTTTTAAGGTTCCTGGAGCTCCTCGACAGGTTTTGGGAAGCTTTCGCATCTTTTTTATATAATTTCATAAGCTTCTCGACAAGTTTTGGGAACCTTTCGCATCTTTTTATATATAATTTCACAATCTTAGTGGATTTTTTTCGATTATTATTTTGAATCCATGAACTTTTATGGAATTCTGCAAACATTTTTGAAAAAACGTTATTTATGTTTTTCTAATTCTGAATATTTCTAAATTTTTTAATCCCAATAAAAAATTAAAAAGCTCGACCATGTCCTGAATGTTGGGTACTTTTTAGAAATTTGTGCTTATTTTTTCATTTTTTTTAAAGTTTATTATTGAAGAATGTACTAATTTTTTTTATTTTATGATATATTTTTGTTGCTGATTTTTTTTCAAATTCACAGTAATATTTATTGAAAATTTATAAAAGCTACGACCATATTTTAAATTCTAAAAGTTTGTTAATTCACATTTTAAAAAAAATTGTGAATAATGTTTAGGTTAAATTAAAACCGGTCATAATAAACAAAATCAAGACAAAAAAATATTAGAAAACACTTAAAGAGAGATAAAAAATGGAAAAGAAGTACGTGTGGGCACTTCCGCTAGTCGCTCGCATTGTTTTTTAGTGATGTCGGTTGCCCGTGCATGCCTCCTTTCACTTTGGTGGACTAGGGCCATCGTTGGGCAGTGTAATGAAACTAGTCACGCTATCGCTTACAGCGATATATATAGCACATCCCATAATGATCAAACACAAAAGGAGGGTAAGTTTATTTTCACAAAAAAAGGAAGGCAAGTGTTATCTTAAAACGATAGCGTGGGTCTAGCAGCCCAAAGTCGTTTTGAATAGCTACGGTCACTGGGCCATTTGATTCGTGCACACAAGAATCACTGGGCCCATCTATATCAAACCGGGCTTGCTTTTCCACTTGGGCGTGCTTGTATGCTCTCGGGCCCTCATGTTGGAGGGGCACGTCTAGATCTCGCTTGTTGCGAGACCAAAGAACACCTCGCCTCAAGCGTCTACAAAATGGGCCAAGCCTGCCTTAATCATCTGCATGTGTACGCATGTAAGCAGGTACGTACTACTCTTTTTTTCTGTTATCTTGCACACCATGATCATTGAAAAACAAGAGAGATGACCTGGAGAACATGTTTCCTCTACAATGCTGCCATGGTGGAGTCGTAACGTCACTCAAACAAGATCCAAGCATTCCTTCAAGCACACCGAAGGATCGAGAACCGAGAAGCTCACAACCAACTCCAAGAAGATCTTGTTGACCACCATTGGCTACTTCATAACGACACTTGATTCTTCTGCTTTTATAATGTTTTTATTTGGATTCACATTTCAGTTGGATAGTATTTCTGTATGCATATGAATGGTTAAGTTTGAGAACATTAAATTTGATATGCATAAAGGTGTGGATAAATTGGCAAACCATTGAGAAAGGGCTGATAGAAAAGGTTTAATTCCCCTAAAAATAATAGGGAATTAAAGGATGGGGAATCAAATTATGGGAGAGTATTTGAGACAAAAAGAAATGGGCTTGAACAATGAACTGTTCTATAAATGGCTTGAAGAATGAACTGTTCTATAAATCAAATGCCAGCTCAAGTAGGACGCCAAGATTTTCTCTAACCGAACATGCTTTCATAGCTCAGTTGGTTAGAGCACCCGTTTAGTAAGTGGGAGGTCCTTGAGTTCAACTCTCAATGAAAGCATTTTCTTTTTATATATATATATTTTTTGGCTTAAGCTCGGCAGTGTATGTCTCTGTTGTATTCTTTTGTTTCTCTCTGTTCTTTCACTTTGGAATTAACCAATGTGAATTCATCAAAGTTCCAGAGTGTATGTCTTGTCATGCCGCGCACTTGGGTCTGGCACTGTATTGAAGGAAGACACTTTTTCTGCAAAATAAAGTAGTAGCAGTAGGTTTGATGCCGGGAGAATTTACCGCATTTGCACTTGAAACGCAGCCTACTAGTTGTGCATTTTCATTGGTCTTTATTATGTGATCACGGTCTGCAAATGCGCTTTGGGCGCTGTTTCTCGGATGCAACCTCGGTACTATTTTCCGATGACATGAAATCAAGCGGAAGAGCAGAGGCCCAAGACCGACGAGAAAAACCCGCGACGATCGAATGAATGTTTGATTGAACTTGCCAATTCGTTTGCTTTGCCTAGCTTGAAACGAACGCTTCCGGAATGCTCAATTATTATCGCGCCATAGCTTCCGCTGCTAGTCTTATATACTCTTATAATTGATTTGGTTGATCATGCACACCGACAATATCACAGCGCGGTTGGATTGGAGACTTGAACTACTACCTATGAATGAATGAATGAATCCCTATGCATGATTCAGTGAGAGACGCAGATATGCGTGATTGAGGCAACTTTTTCTGACACCGTCCTGTTCATCTCACGTACAGTGAGGGGTGCCACCATGCACGTTCCTAGTATCTATAGCCTCCAACTTTATGGCTTCTCAAACTTTATAGCATCTAGAGGAGGGACGCAAGAAATCAAAACGTGACGTGAGTCTCATTTGCATGGCATGGCACATGGCACCCAAACTTTTTGATTCGCTGCGTTCATGGCGCCACATCGTTTTCACCTTACTACACAGCAGAGTCGCCACTGTTCGCTGCGAAAATGAAACTGTGCGAGCGCGGGATCCCATCCATGTCTGGCTCTTCTTCAAAGCCATGGCTCCCACTGTTCGTTGGGTTGGGCGTTGCCGGTTGCTTGGGCTCAAGCTGGGGCATGGTAGATTGGTAGGTGCTGTTTCACCCCGAGGAGTTAAATTAGGGATCCCAACTTGGGCGAGTTCGTTGTGGATGAGCCCATCAAGTCCAGCGCTGGTAGGTTGGTGGGTGAGGGTGATAGTACTAAGATTGTTCGTCGTTCAAGAAAGCTGATAATGTGAATGATTAGATTTGAGAGATAATCTCTATACCACTGTAAGGGGAACGGCTTTGGAACCAAGCTCATGCTCAAGTACCGCATACTACTTGCGGCAAGTGCATATGATGGCTGAGCTCTAGGGAGCTCGTAATTGTCATTTTTTCCGACATAAATACGTTTTCTTGATCTCAAAATTCTGAAAAAGAAATTATGTAGTATATAAGCATATACAGTTCCCTCCGGTTTATGATATAAGATGTTCTAGCTTTTTTACGGACCAGATGCATATAGACACGTTTTACTTTGCTTGTTTACTGATTTCAGTTCGTATAGAGTTCAAATTAAAATATTCAAAACATCTTATAACAAAGAAATATTTGGCCTTGGTCTAGTAGATAAATTATCTTAAAATGCCAAAAAGGAGAGGTGCAAACTTCATACCAGTGACCGCAGCTGCACCGCGCCGACAGGGAAGTGCTTGATTGTTTCCTTCCTCGTGGCCAGCCCGAGCTTCGTCGGCGGCATCCTCGGACGGCGGCAAGACGTGAAGGAGCAGGAGGGGAGTCGTGGCGGCGGCTAGGGATCGCGACGCGAGCAGTTTAGGGCACCTCCAATGCTGACCTGCAAACCGGACAGTACATCCATCCACAGATTGGGGATTAGTCCACGGACAATGATGAAAGAGCCGAGCATCTAATCATGTCCGCATATATTTCCGCAAAGCTCAAATTAGTTTTAGAAACAGCTTTTTGGCAAACGCTATAGTTTTCGGCCAAATGCAAATAAATATAAGGCTAATTAGGACACGGCCGGTAATAGTACTACTAAACACTAGCTTCCGCCAAACGTGAGCTAGCTAGCTTCCGCCATCATGCAATCAAAATTACTACCTTTCCACCAAATGTTGTGGCTAGCTTTAGTAGTTTCCCCCAAACTAGCTTGCTAGATTTACTACTAGTTTTCGACAAACGCTAAAATATTTATCAGTTTTCGTCAAACGGCAGCCTTCTGCCAAACGCTAATCACCTTTTTTTTCCACTAGCATCGGCCTTCCGCCATCCGGACAGAGAGGAGACGTATGTGACTTTATATATATTCGTCATGTGGTTGTCCGAAGTCTCGTAAAAATCCCTTTGTTTAGTTCCGACTTACAGAAGAACGGACGTCTCGACCGATCCGCGGACGGATATGAATGTGCTAGGATGGCAAACAGCGTCTGAACAGCTTGGCCCGAACCATTGCGGGAGGTTTTAGACATGCCATTACATATCATAGCTCCATGACGGATGTATGGTTAAGTACACGTCCATCATTATTGAAGGAGAGGTAGCAGAAGGCAAGCGCTGCCCGGCCGCAGGCCAAGGTGCGGCATGCATGCATGCATGGCAGCGAACAGAGGCCGCGGCAGCGTCGAGTACGTACCACTCCTTCAATCATGAGATTTAGGAGATTTACCTTACCTCTACCGCCGTCCGCCGGTCACATCGTTTTCACTGCCGGTACGTACTCACTGCGGTGATAATAATTGATCAAAAGCAAGTTTGACAAGACGCCGCCGTGCTGCCCTAGCACGGCTGTCTAACCGCTTTTGGATAGCGCTGCTCTTAGGGCAGGGCGGCTTTGACAACGGCGACGAGGACAAAGGGGAGCATAATCATTCATCATGGCCGCCCTAGCTAATTCCTGCTTACTACTCCCTCCGTAAACTAATATAAAAGCGTTTAAAATACTAAAGTAGTGATCTAAAAGCTCTTATATTAGTTTGCAGAGGGAGTAGCTTCTTGTAACGCTCCTTGTGCTTGTACTGGAAGGTGGTTGCAGAGTGGAAAAAAGGGAATAATTGTTCCGCAAAGTCCTGGCGGAACTAGGACACAATTTAGGACAATTTGTATCGTTTTTCTTTTTAAAATGTCTTTGCATCATTGTAACGCACAATGTCAAGGATAATTTGTATATGAAAATGAAACAAAAATGTTCTAGTTTTGGCCGTCCTTCAATGCACGTCACGTGCGAAGCCGCATCGTCGTAGCCACCGCCCTCCTATCTGCCCTCGCTCCCCTTGCCGCCAAATATAGTTGGCCAAACGGGCCGGGCCAAACAGGCCAGCCCGTGCCGGCATGGCCCGCCATGGGCCAGTCACGACACGTGCTAAAAGGGTTGTGCCCGGCACGGCATGGCCTGTTTCATTTTTTATAAAATTTTCAGAATTTTTTTATATATGTATATAAAATATATAACCCAATAGACCTAAAAACCAGTCCAATAGGCTGAAAATACACAGCCCAACGTGCTAAACGGGCCATCGGGCCGGCCCGTTTACTAATCAGGTCGTGGCTGAGCCAAAGAGCAGCGCCCGTGGGCCGGCACGGCATGACCCGGCTATTAAACGTGCCACGGCGGGCCGTGCTGGGCCAGACACGATTAGTACAGGCCGGGTCGGCCCGTTTGGCCAGGTCTGCCGCCAAAGGAGGACACTTTGTCAATGGTCCGGTGGGGGGGGTTCCTTTTGTCCCATAGCGTGGTGGTGTTCTTGATCGGCGCGGCTCTCGCCCTCGTAGAGGCGGCCTTGGAGTAGCGGCGCCCCTCACAACCATAGTAGTCATCGCCATCCTCCTCCCCTTCGCTCCCTCCCCCTCCCCTCTTTTGGGACTAGCGACGGTGGTAGTTGGGCTCTTGGCCCGTTGGTCGATGTATGCATTTGGGCATGGACAACGTGGCTGCGGCAGCGGATCCCTAGTCCACCCACCCTCCCTCCCTCTGTTGATGATGGGAATCCTGAAATGGCCGGGTGCAAAGAGGGCGAGGTCCTAAACTCACTTGCCAGGCTTGGGCTCACCCAACACCAGGATCCGGATAACAAGATGGCGCGAGGTGGTAGTGAAGTTGCCGACAATGGTGACTTCAACAACAATTCTGCAAATTCTCTGGATGAAAACCCATGATCTCTCCTTCGATTTCAATGACCTCTTTTTTTTTCTCTATATAAATCAATTGGTTGGGCATTGACAATTTTTTATCAGATAATTAATAATATATGGATGCAGAGATAGGGTTATCCTCCTTTAAAAACACAATTAATATATTTTTGTGCACGGGTTTGCATTGAACTGTTTGCGCCGTGTTTCAAGTGGTGTACTTCTTCAATATGATCACACCAGAGGGATCGGTTTACCGACCTCTTAAGGACGCCCTTGACGAAATGCGCTCGTACTGCAGCGCGTAGTGGACGTACTCCTACGTGCATGCGGAGCTCGCTGACCAACTATGTCAGCGTCAGTGAGCGCCGCCCCGGTCCGAGCGTCCGCTTTATTAGCTCCAAACCACAGAGCATCCGAGGCGCAATGGCGTCGGGTCGGTAGCCAGCGAGCCAGCCAGCTAGGAGACGACAAAGCCCACCGCACCGCGGCGTCCACCCACCCACGCGCGCGAGCGAGGCGAGGGCGGCGGAGATCGAGGAGGAAGAAGACGACAATGGCGTGGATCGACGGCGGCAGCGCGCTGGCGTTCTGCGTGCTCCATGACCTGCTGGGCGCGGCGGCGTTCCTGGCGGCCCACCCGCTGCACGCCGCCTACGCGCTCTTCTTCCACCGCGGCCTGCTCGCGCTCGCCGCCTTCTTCTGCCCGCTGCTGCTCTCCACGGCGCTCCTACTGGTGGTGCTCCTCACCGCCGCCCCGTACGCCGCGCCGGGGTGGGCGGGGGCGCGGTGCCTCGGGAGCACCTGCGGCGTCGCCGTCGCCGCGCTCTGCGCCGGGCTGCGGCCCGACGGCGGGCTCGGGCTGGTGGGCCAGCTCTGCTCCTTCGTGCTCGGCCCGGCCGGCGTTGGCGAGGTCGTGTTCGTGGGCGAGGTGCGTGACGCTGGTGGTGCTTCTTGCTTTCTTCTGGAACAAGAGAGGGAGAGCTTCTTGTCTGCCGCCCAGGAGGAGTTCGCCGTTGAGCTGCCGTTGCAGAGTCTCCGTGGAGAAGAGATCTGCTTCCTGAGCAATGGGGAATTCTATGAACAAGATACCTTCAGCTTCATGGATGAAATTCAGGAGAAAAATGTGGTCTGTGAGGATCTGAAGAAGGCTCCCGAATCTTTGTCTTCTTCTTCAGAGCATTGCTTTCCAGTTCCAGGTGAGATATTCATGCCAGAGATGGAAGAGCAGGAGAAATCCATCAGCAAAGGACAGAGTGTAGGCTTGCCAGAGAGAAAGGGGCTCAGTAGTGATGCGGTGGAGGAAAAGAGGCTGGAGTGTGACCCTGTTCCTCTGTCAGCAATGGAGACGAAGTGGGTCACCAAGCCACATTCTTCGATTTCTCAGCGAATAAGGCAGTGGGAATCTGGCAAACTGAAGAGTGTTCTTGATGAAATCGAGGATAATCCGGTGGAAATCTGTTTCGAGAAGGGATCATTCAAGGGCGTGGAGGAAACCGTGCCATTGGAGACTCAATCTTTCGGCCAAAAACAGAGTGAAGACCAGCTCGCTCAAGAAGAATCTGACCGAAAACAATTACCAGAGGAGGATCTTGTAGATGTCAAGGAAGAATTGGTGCCGTCGAAGGTGGCGGAAGGATGCATCATAGACCTGCAAGCTGAAGAAATCGCCTCCATTATTGGTGAACCCGAAGAAGACCCGCCGCAAGAACAGAGGAGCGAGGACGTGCAGGCCGAAGAAGATGCGCAGCCTGAAGGACAAGACCACCAAGAAGATGTGCAGGAAGAGCAGGAGCAGGAGGACGCGGACGGCAGGGAGGGTCCCCTGAGGTCGACGTCCATCGCGCGGCGGGTGCACACCCGGACTTCCTCGGAGAACCTCGCCGGCGGCGCCTGCGAGGGGTCGCCGTCCAAGGGGAAGGAGTGGAAGCGGACGCTGGCGTGCAAGCTGTACGAGGAGCGGATCCAGCTCAAGGTCTGCCGCGACGGCGCCGTGGCCGGGGCGTGCGCGGACGACATGGACATGCTATGGGAGGCCTACGAGACCGGGGGCGGCAGCAGCAGCGCCGTCGCCGTCGCCGTCGCCGGCGACACCAAGCCCCGAGGCGGCGGCGGCAGCAAGGCGAAAGAAAAATCCGTTGTCGACGAGGAGGAGGAGGAGGAAGAAGACGAGGAGGACGAAGGGCCGGTGCGGCAGCTGTGCTGCCTGCAGGCGCTCAAGTTCTCGACGAGGAAGATGAACCTCGGGGGCGGCAAGCCGAGCCTGTCCAAGATCTCCAGGGTGCTCAAGCGGATGACCGCGCTGTCCAGGGTCGGTTCGCGGCGCAAGTGATGAAGATCGGCAGTGGCCATGGACGACTTCCCTGAATGAATCTAGAGCTGTGGTGACAAGAAGTGTTCAGTGTATCAGTGTGTTCTGTTTGTGTATACGTATATGATGATGAAAATATATATGGGCCTGTTTGGTTTGTGCTCTCAGCTCAGGCTATGCCAAATAATTTGTGTGTTACTGTATTTGGTTCGTGCCAAATACTCCCGCCGCTCCATATTACTTGTCACTGATTTAGTACAAAGTCTTCTTGCTTCGCCTTTCATGCTCCTCTAAATGTAATCCTCGGAGCATCTGAAGTTGCAATGATTCAACGGCAGCAAAAAAGGCATGGCAGTGAAAAAGAGGGCACCAGGGACTAAAGATCTGTTCCTCCTCCCTAGCTTTAGTTACGCCATAAATCCAAGGCTTTCTTTCAATGATCAACAGGGAGGCCATCTCCCAGCTTCGAAGAGAGTGGTAAGTGCATCTCTAAGAACATGGTTAATAGTGTAGCCAACCGCATATTATATGACGTTGCCATGTCATATACTTATATTCATTCATACAACAATGTTAACTATAATATTGGCAATTTTACCATACATGTAGCCTCGGCATGTGCCCAGGCTCGATAACTCCGTGTACATACACTATAGCAAGCTCTCAAAGTGAGAAAAGTCGTTGAAACAGTCGGAAACGAAGAACTGTGCTGGAAAAAAAACCCAAAAGACTCCTTAATCTCAGAGTGTGTTTCCTTACTCACATCAACGAGCGACTATAGGCCATTTATCAATTTCTTTCTCGGGCCATAGTTGGCCAGGGTATTCTCGTCAAATCATAAGCCAGAATGATCGATCACATTCACTATAGTTGCGCCTCTTCATCTATATAGGTGTGTTTGGCAGAGTGCATGACGGCAAAAATTTCATACTCAACCTACTACTAGATGTTTAGTAGTCTGCACGGGGCCTCCTCCGCATGCATGAGCTCAACCTAAATACCCTTGTAGCATGCATGAATAGAGAACATCCCAACAACCATTCGCTAGTCAGTATACACGAGCGAAGTGTTTCAAATAAATGTTAAAAAATTCAAATTTTGTTTAAATTTTTAAAAATACTTAAGACTACAAAAGGTATTTTTTTTAAAAAAGTTCAGATTTTCTTTAAATTTTCATTTTTTCAGAAATTCAAAAATATATTAAGATTTAAAATATTGTATAAATTTTTAAAAAAGGTTCAGAATATCAATTTTTGTTTAAATTTACAAGAATTGCATAGAAGTTGAAATTGGAATTAAATTTTCAAAAAAAACAATCAAAATTCTAAAAAATTTAGAAAATGTTCAGAATTTGAAACATGTTTAGCTTTTCAATTTTTTTAAAATATTAAAAGAAGTTCAGGTTTTCTAAATTTTTTTACGTTTTCAGATTTTTTTGAAAATTCCAAAAATTACTTTAAATTTTCAAACAATGTTCATAAAAATTTATTCACCATTCAAAAATTTATTCAGAATTCAAAATTGTTTGGCATGTCTAAACAGATTTAGGCTGCCAAATAAAGTCTCAGCTCAGCATGTCTCAACACTTACACTGCTACCAAACGATAGCAAGTGCATGTACTGTAGATGTCTACACTCAGCATATATCAAAGAAGAACAACCATGCTAGATTGAGAATGCTACCAAATGCACCCTACAAGATGCGGAGCACCCACTGCCGGTAGGGAAGAATACTCACGGAGTGTCGGATGCAATTAGGCTGCGACTCGGGCGTGTGACGGCGACAAGGGCCACCAAGGCCATGAGACAACTGTATGAGTTGTTCTCTGTCTCTCATTATGTATAATTTACCAAGAATTTGTAGAATTGAGCCCTGATTATGCTTAGTTATATATTTTTGAAACTGCCAAGGGAAAGGCTGTCCCCTAAATATGCCGAGTTATAATTAGATTTATCCTGCAGTGCCAAGCTATGGCGCCTCTGCCGCCACGTCAAGTCACACTGGAGTGAGACCCGGTAGATGCTTTCTTCTCTTGCACCGGAAGCTCTCTCCTCGCCGTTGCGTATGGGTTGCATGCAACTCGAGTTTGAGAACACCATGCTGAAGGCGCTCTCAACCCTGTTGATTTTCGACGACAAGGCCGCGTTGGGACAGCGCAAGCGTGCATGCAAGTCGCCAAACGAATTGGCCACATGTCTCCAGCGCTGTTGCCCTGCCTCGCTCCACCGCATGCATCGACCATGGAATACCAGGTAACCGCGGTCATGCAGCACGCCGGCCACATTCCGATCTAGGGAGCTCCGGGGGCCTTTGCACCACGCCAACTCAGCACCGATATCTCCTTGCCGCTCATCACCACACTGCTGCCACATCTGCGCACCTCGGCACCGTCGAAGACTAGAGCTCGGTGTGCTTCGCGATGGTGCTTTCCATGGATGATGTGATCGTCAGTGTCATACACAAATTGGATGCACATCCTAGTCTTGATAGAGATGCTCTAAAACATTTTTCACAAAGCCTTGTGTCACTTAAGAATCACTAGAAAGCTAGTTGAACCATCTTTCCCCTAGGGACCCTAAGATTTTGGCCCAACCCATATAGCTGTGAAGAAAAAGAAATAAGTAAGAAAAAAAAGGGAGCTCCTATTTGGCGACCTGCATGCCAAGGAACGGGCGCACACACATCCCCTCCCTTCCCCAGTGCGCCTTTTGGGCAAACCCATGTGGGGCGCGAGGTGCCCCCTATTTTTTCTTAAGATTTTGAAAAAAAGATCTTACTTTAAAAAAGCGTACATGGATTAAAAAAATGTTTCGAATTCAAGAACAATTCTTCAATTCAAAAAATGTTCGTGAGTTCAAAAGAATAACATTTTAATATTTTGACTAATAATTTTCTATGGGCATTTCTTAATAATGATTAAAAAAATTCATGTATTTTATGAACAAAATTTGAATTAGATGAACATTTCTTGCATTTCATGAACAAAGTTTGTATTCAAGAACATTTTTTTGAAAAACAGATGAATAAATTTTGAATTAAGTTAACAAAATTTGAATTTCACAAACATTTTTTCAAATGAATGAGCAAATATCAAACTTTATAGACATTTTTTAATTCAATGAACAAATCATGAAGCTTTATGAACATTTTTAAATGCGATAAAAAAATGAAATCAATGAACACTTTTTTACATTGATGAACATTTTTAAAATTCGATGAACAAAAAACAATTCTCGGATTTGAAAAAAAAAATCAATAGAAAGGGAAAACATAAAGAAGGATAAATAAAAAAGAAAAAGGAAAACAGAAAGGAAAAACGAAAAAAAGAAAAGGAACAAGAAAGACCAAAAGAAAGGAAAAAGGAAAATGGGCCGAGCCATACAAATGCCCAGCGTGCGAGGGTGTGTGGGCGCCAGGTCGCTCGCGGGCAACCAGCACGCCCGTATAGGCTGGAAAACCTATTTGATGCATTTTGCGTCAAATTGTCGGGGTGTCCCTCCTGCAATGAAACCGATCAACCAACACGGGCCGGGCCATCTGCAGCGAGGGTTTTGGAACCTTGTGGAAGGTTCAGCCGGTTAAAAAACCCTGGGTTTTCTGTTTTGGAAATCATCTACTCCCTCTGTTCGGAATTATTTGTCATGAAGATGGATGTATTTAGAACTAAAATACGTCTAGATACATCTATTTCTGCGACAAGTAATTCCGAACGGAGGGAGTAGAAGGTTTCTGAACTGTTTTTCTATTTTTTCGGTTTTCCTTTTATATTTTTTCTGTTGCATTTTTTCTTTTCGCCCAATTTTTCATGTTTTCTTTACTTCTTTTTCTTTTTTCTGTTTCTGCTTCTCTTTTTCCTTTCTTTGGTGTTTCTCTTTTTCTTTTCTATTTATTAGTTTTCTTTTTTTCAACAAATGGTCGTAATTTCCATTTTTTTGCATGTTCCACATTTTATTCTTTCTGAAAAATGTTCCTGTTGAAATTTTGTTCAAAAGTTCAAAAAAAGTTTAGAATTTCAAGGCTTGTTCGCTTCATTTACAGAAAGTAGAAAATAAAAAATAATTTAGAATTTCATCTTAAAAAATGTTACTAATTTAAATTTATTCACAAATTTAAATATTTTTCGTATTGTATTTTTTTCACAAATTCGGATAGTATTCTGGCATTTCAGAAAATATTAACTTTTTTCAAAAAGAAAAGCATGTTTAAAATTTCAAAAATGGTTTAAATCTGTTTCAGCTTATGTTCATATCTGGCGAACTGCCATGTTATGTACGGAATCCCAGAAATTCTGGTGGCTTCGCTCACTTGCAAGAAGTGCTTGGTTTGACTGTTGACACTGATTTTGTTGTGGACTGTTGTTTAAGTTTTGCCGCTACTATATATTTCTTTAAGGATGGCGTTGCAATTCTAACACGAGGAGTTGTCAGTTGCAGCGGCTAGCACAACACGGGAACGTATCTGGTGCACCAAGGCAATTGGTGCTACCGGTGCACCGGACCCTGTTGCACATTCAAAACTATTCAAAAAAATCTGCAAAAAATTTAGTGTATCGACACAACATCAATGTACGTTGTCGCAAAAATTTAAATCAAAATTCAAAACAATGCTCAAGATACAAAAATAACAAATTTGACCTCAATGTGCTAATGGGCCAAAAATGAAGGCCAACTTGTGTTATGTACTATTCAGTGTCAAATTTATTATTTTTGTATCTCGAGCAATGTTTCAAATATTGATTTAAATTTTTGTGACAACGTACATTGATGTTGTGTCAATGCACTAGATTTTTTTCGGAATTTTTTAACATTTTTGAATGTGCAACGGGGGACCGGTGCACCGGTAGCACAAATTGCCCCAGTGCACCAGATACATTCCCATGACAACACATGGTCAGCCTCAGCCGGCAGGGACAGGACATACACTGTGGAACTTTGATGAATTTCACATTGCTTATAAATTCCAAACGATAGCAATGGACCTTCTTAAGTTCCAAAGCCAAAGAACAGAGATAAACAAAAGAATACAACAAGTACGAGCTGTTGTTGTCTGTCCTCTGCCGAGCTGAAGCCAAAAAAAATATATAAAAAAGAGGAAATGCTTTCATTGAGAGTTAAACTCAAGACCTCCCGCTTACTAAAGCGGTGCTCTAACCAACTGAGCTATGAAAGCTTCTTCGGCCAGTTTAAAATCTTGTTTTTCTACTTGCCCTGGCATTTGATTTATAGAACAGTTCATTGTTCAGGCCATTTATAGAACAGTTCATTGTTCAAGCCCATTTCTGTTTTGTCTCAAATACTCTCCCATAATTTGATTCCCCATCCTTTAATTCCCTATTATTTTTAGGGGAATTAAACCTTTTCTATCTAGCCCTTTCTCAATGGTTTGCCAACTTATCCACACCTTTGCATACAAACTCCGTTTGGACATATATTATTAATATATTATTTTGAAGATTGAAAATTCAAATACATATCATATTTAATGTTCTCAAACTTAACCATTCATATGCGTACACAAATACGGTCCAACTGAAATGTGAATCCAAATAAAAAAAATTATAAAAGAAGAAGAATCAAGTGCCGTTATGAAGTAGCCAATGGTGGTCAACAAGATCTTTTTGGAGTTGGCTGTGAGCTTCTCGGTTCTCAATCCTTCGGTGTGCTTGAAGGAATGCTTGGATCTTGTTTGAGTGGACGCTTGAGGCGAGGCGTTTGCAAGATCTAGACGTGCCCCTCCAAAAATGAGGGCCGAGAGCATACAAGCAGACCTAAGTGGAAAAGTAAGCCAGTTTGATATAGATGGGCCCAGTGATTCTTGTGTGTGCGAATCAAATGGCCCAGTGACCGTAGCTATCCAAAATGACTTTGGGCTCCTAGACCCACGCTATCGTTTTCAGACAACACTTGCCTTCGTATTTTTGTGACAATAAATTTGCCCTCCTCGTGTGTTTAATCATTATGGGATGTGCTATACATATCGCTGTAAGCGATGGCATGACTAGTTTCACTACACTGCACATTGATGGCCCGGGTCCACCAAAGTGAAAGTAGGCATGCGCGGGCAACCGACATCATTAAAAAACAATGCAACCGACTAGCGGAAGTGCCCACACGTATTTCTTTTCCATTTTTATCTCTTTTTAAGTTTTTTCTAATATTTTGTTGTCTTGATTTTGTTTATTATGGCCGGTTTTATTTTAACCTAAACATTATTCACAAATTTGAAAACAATGTGAATTAAAAAAGTTTTAGAATTTAACATAAATTCTGGGATTTAATAAATGTTCAATAAATATTTTTGTGATTTTTAAAAATTATCAGGAACAAATATATATATCAGAAATTAAAAAAAATTAGTAAATTCTTCAACATTAGAGTTTTGTAAAAACAAATCAACGAAATTGTTCGTGGCCTATTTTTAAAAATTTAAAGCGCAAATTTCTGAAAATTACCAAAAATTCAGGACATGGTCGAGATTTTTAATTTTTTATTGGGATTAAAAGTGTGCAGAAATGTAGTAATATTCAGAATTTAAAAATCATAAATAAAGATTTAAAAATGTTTTCAGAATTCCTTAAAAGTTACTAGTATATCCACTTACAACAATGTATATAGGCTCCATTATGCCCTACAAAAGGCTCCATTCAAAAAGTAAATCGGTTTATTTCAAGTGCTCCCCAAATGACATGTTTGTTCTAAGTTCATCAGTATATTAACTACAACTAAAGCAAGTATAACCGACAAGGATCAGAGAAAACCATACCAATGTCGCACTGTTGCTAATGACAAAAACTTATCGCCACCTTTATGCTAATTACATGCACATGAGTTGAATACCAGGGAGCAGACAGAAATTACACCCAATGTAAGCAAAGCCTACACTACTAGGGAAACCCCTAGTAGTAGCGCTTGAAATATGCATAGCAGTAGCGCTGGGTCCAGTGCTACTGCTACCGTGCTACAGCTAAGTTGTAGCAGTAGCGCTGTTATGAGCAGCGCTACTGGTAAGTATTGTTAGCAGTAGCGCTTCCTGGACCAACGCTACTGATATCTATCTGTAGCGATTGTTCATAGGAAGCGCTGCTGCTAAACTAGCGCTACTGCTAGGTGCTTTCCAGCGCTACTGCTAATGTTCCCGCTTTCGCCGATTCGCACCCCTCTACGTATTTGTGCTGTATTTATACAAGCTCTATACAATAGTTTCATCAAATCATACTAAACATACACTATTCTCATCATATCATAGACATACAGTAGTCTCGTCATACCATCATCATCATCATCATTCAACACAAATATCGTCACATCTTTAAAAATAGCGATACACAAGTGCGATCATGTCATGTCTCGAATAAGTGCAACTGCATGGTCATGGCACACACAAGTTTCATCATCTCTATCTAAACCATGATGTAGAAGAGAAGAGCAATCAGCATGAGCAAGAGCACGACTATGTAGTACCGGCGGTCCCGCCCCTGCGTATGCTGGAGTGTCCACCTCAAGTAACTACTTTCCGCTTCGGCTCTGCTGTCGAACCCACTGTGGCTAGCACCCGGGTACCTGTGCACCTGGGCCTAAGCGGCTGGCCAGTGGTCGTAGACTGCTGGAACCCTCCCAACGTACATGGCGTAGTAGCCCTTCGCCATCTCTGATCTATGTACCTGCATCGTGAGTTGATGAATTGAACGATAATATGCAACATAATGTACTTAAGAAAACAAAGAGGCATAATTAGCAAAATACAAGCAACCAATAGTAAACATAAATGACAAAGTTGCTCATACCCAAACTAATTAACTAGAGCGATCTACACTAGTTCAGGACCACGGTTTAGTTACATCACATAGTTTCGCCGTGCATAAATTCAAAGTTTTGCCAAAGAAAAAGACAGTAGTGACACATTGTCATCAACAATCAGTCCTCCATGTCGGCGGTCCAATCTTCATAGTTAGGGAGGTAGCACCAGAGCTTCTTGAAAGGCTTCAGGTCCAGACGCTGAGCGAGTAGCAGTGCTCGGACATCTTCCCGCGTGATTGGCCCATGGTAGAACATTCCTGTTGGTTCGAGGACCTGCTTCATGATCACTGATACGTCTCCAACGTATCTATAATTTTTGATTGTTCCATGCTATTATATTATCTGTTTTGGATGTTTAATGGGCTTTACTATGCACTTTTATATTATTTTTGGGACTAACCTACTAACCAAAGGCCAAGTGCAAATTGATGTTTTTTGCCTATTTCAGTGTTTCGCAGACAAGGAATATCAAACGGAAGCCAAACGGAATGAAACCTTCGGGAGAGTTATTTTTGGAACAAATACAATCCAGGAGACTTGGAGTGGACGTCAAGGAAGCAACGAGGCGGCCACGAGATAGGGAGGCGCCCCCCACCCTCGTGGCTCCCCTGACCTATTTCTTTCGCCTATATATACTTATATACCCCGAAAACATCCAAGAGCACCACGAAACCCTATTTCCACCGCCGCAACCTTCTCTACCCGTGAGATCCCATCTTGGGGCCTTTTCCGGCGCTCCGCCGGAGGGGGAATCGATCACGGAGGGCTTCTACATGAACACCATAGCCTCTCCGATGATGTGTGAGTAGTTTACTTCAGACCTTCGGGTCCATAGTTATTAGATAGATGGCTTCTTCTCTCTCTTTGGATCTCAATACAAAGTTCTCCTCGATCTTCTTGGAGATCTATTTGATGTAATTCTTTTTCCGGTGTGTTTGTCGAGATCCGATGAATTATGGGTTTATGATCAAGATTATCTATGAACAATATTTGATTCTTCTCTGAATTCTTATATGTTTGATATCTTTGCAAGTCTCTTCAAATTATAAGTTTGGTTTGGCCTACCAGATTGATCTTTCTTGCAATGGGAGAAGTGCTTAGCTTTGTGTTCAATCTTGCGGTGTCCTTTCCCAGTGACAGCAGGGGCAGCAAGGCACGTATTGTATTGTTGCCATCGAGGATAAAAAGATGGGGTTTATATCATATTGCTTGAGTTTATCCCTCTACATCATGTCATCTTGCCTAATGCGTTACTCTGTTCTTATGAACTTAATACTCTAGATGCATGCTGGATAGCGGTCGATGTGTGGAGTAATAGTAGTAGATGCAGAATCATTTCGGTCTACTTGTTGCGGACGCGATGCCTATATACATGATCATGCCTAGATATTCTCATAACTATGCGCTTTTCTATCAATTGCTCGACAGTAATTCGTTCACCCACCGTAAATTATGCTATCTTGAGAGAAGCCACTAGTGAAACCTATGGCCCCCGGGTCTATCTTCCACCATATTATTTTCCTATCAATTTACTATTTCTTCCACCGTTTATTTTGCAATCTTTACTTTCCAATCTATATCATAAAAATAGCAAAAATATTTATCTTATTATCTCTACCAGATCTCACTTTTGCAAGTGGCCTTGAAGGGATTGACAACCCCTTTATCACGTTGGTTGCAAGGTTCTTATTTGTTTGTGCAGGTACAAGACGACTTGCGTGTAACCTCCTACTGGATTTATACCTTGGTTCTCAAAACTGAGGGAAATACTTATGCTACTTTTCTGCATCATCCTTTCCTCTTCAAGGGAAAACCAACGCATGCTCAAGAGGTAGCAAGAAGGATTTCTGGCGCCATTGCCGGGGAGGCTTACACCAAGTCAAGTCAAGATTTGATCTCCTAGCAACTAGCCATTTCTGGCGCCGTTGCCAGGGAGATCTACCCTCAAGTCAAGACATACCAAGTACCCATCACAAACTCTTCTCCCTCGTATTACATTATTTGCCCTTTGCCTCTCGTTTTCCTCTCCCCCAGTTCACCTTTGTTGTTTTATTCACCCTTTTGTTTGCTCGTGTTGCCATGTGCCTTCTATATGCATGCATCTTCGCTTGCTGAAAAGCTATTGTTATGGATCCTCATCCACTTGCTAATCTCTTTAAGAGATCCAATTATGATGAACCTATTGCTAGTGAGTTGAGTGCACTAGATTATCTTTATGAGGTTTTGCTTGAAATTCGTGAATCTGAAAATTGTGATGAACTACTTTATGAAGCGATTCACGATAGCTCCTTGAATGAAAAGCATGATTGCAATAATGTTATTATAAATTCACTTAATGTAAATTGTGTTAATGATATGCAAAACCTCAAGCTTGGGGATGCTAAATTTGCTATGTCTACTACTTTTTGCAATGATCATGATTGGGGTGATGATTCTTTTGATCTTGAAAATTTATTTAAGCCCCATGATGAATATGAGGTTGATAATAATGTTTGCAATAATATTGAAAGTGGGTTTGGAAGAGTGTCAACTTTAGACCCCACATATTTGGAGAATGTTCAATCTTATGAAGTTTTTGATAAAAGTGTGTTTGGAGAGGTCATGACTTTAGTTAATGTTAATTCCACTATTTTGGAAGAGTGTCAACTTTGCACACATGTGGATCGTGTTAATAATATGTTTTGTGATAGCTATATTGTTGAATTTGCTTATGATCCTACATGTAATTATTATGAGAGAGGAAAATATGGTTGTAGAAATTTTCATGTTACTAAATTACCTCTCGTTATGTTGAGATTGCTATTGTTTCTTTCCGCTTCCTTGCATATGCTAGTTTTTGCTTGTCTTGATAATTTGTTGGCCTATAAGATGCCTATGCATAGGAAGTATGTTAGACTTAGATGTGTTTTTCACGTGTTTTATGATACTCTATGTGTGCTTCAATTCGTGTCTTTCATGTGAGCATCATTGAAATCTCTTTGCCTAGCTAGGGGCGTTAAACGATAGCGCTTGTTGGGAGGCAACCCAATTTTATTTTTGTTCCTTGATTTTTGTTCCTGTTTAGTAATAAACAATTCATCTAGCTTCTTTTATGGTTGTGGTTTTTATGTTTTAATTAGTGTTTGTGCCAAGTAGAACCTTTGTGAAGACTTGGGGAAAGTCTTTGCGATCTGGCTGTAAAAAACAGAAACTTTAGCGCTCACAAGATTAGCTGACATTTTTTACTGGAGAGTGCTATAGGTTGATTCTTTTTGCAGATGATTAATAGATAAATTCATCACGTCCAAAAATTTATTTCAGAATTTGTGGGGTTCCAGAAGTATACGTTTGATACAGATTACTACAGACTGTTCTATTTTTGACAGATTCTGTTTTTCGTGTGTTGTTTGCTTATTTTGATGAATCTATGGCAAGTATCAGGGGGTATGAACCATAGAGAAGTTGAAATAAAGTAGGTTTAACACCAATATAAATAAAGAATGAGTTCATTACAGTACCTTGAGGTG
This sequence comes from Triticum dicoccoides, assembly GCF_002162155.2. NCBI lineage: Eukaryota > Viridiplantae > Streptophyta > Magnoliopsida > Poales > Poaceae > Triticum > Triticum dicoccoides. The sequence continues at coordinate 24,907,765 of NC_041382.1, forward strand.
GTTGTTTGTTTTCTTATACTAACGGAGCTCATGAGATTTTCTGTTGAGTTTTGTGTTGTCAAGTTTTCAAGTTTTGGGTAAAGATTTGATGGATTTTGGAATAAGGAGTGGCAAGAGCCTAAGCTTGGGGATTCCCAAGGCACCCCAAGGTAAAATTCAAGGACAACCAAAAGCCTAAGGTTGGGGATGCCCCGGAAGTCATCCCCTCTTTCGTCTTCGTCTATCGGTAACTTTACTTGAGGCTATATTTTTATTCACCACATGATATGTGTTTTGCTTGGAGATTCTTGTATGATTTGAGTCTTTGCTTTTTAGTTTACCACAATCATCCTTGCTATACACAGCTTTTGGGAGAGACACACATGAATCGGAATTTATTAGAATACTCTATGTGCTTCACTTATATCTTTTGAGCTAGATAATTTTGCTCTAGTGCTTCACTTATATCCTTTTAGAGCACGGTGGTAGTTTTATTTCATAGAAATTATTGATCTCTCATGCTTCACTTATATTATTTTGTGAGTCTTATAGAACAGCATGATAGTTTGCTTTGGCTATAAAATTAGTCCTAATATGATGAACATCCAAGATGGGTATAATAAAAACTGTCATATAAAGTGCATTGAATACTATGAGAAGGTTGATACTTGATAATTGTTTTGAGATATGAAGATGGTGATATTAGAGTCATGCTAGTTTAGTAGTTGTGAATTTGAGAGATACTTGTGTTAAATTTTGTGATTCCCGTAGCATGCACGTATGGTGAACCGTTATGTGATGAAGTCGGAGCATGATTTATTTATTGATTGTCTTCCTTATGAGTGGTGATCGGGGACGAGCGATGGTCTTTTCCTACCAATCTATCCCCTAGGAGCATGCACGTAGTACTTCGTTTCGATAACTAATAGATTTTTGCAATAAGTATGTGAGTTCTTTATGACTAATGTTGAGTCCATGGATTATGCACACTCTCACCCTTCCACCATTGCTAGCCTCTCTAATACCTCGCACCTTTCGCCGGTATCATACACCCACCATATACATTCCTCAAAACAGTCACCATACCTACCTATTATGGCATTTCCATAGCCATTCCGAGATATATTGCCATGCAACTTACCACCATTCCGTTTGTTATGACACGTTCCATCATTGTCATATTGCCTTGCATGATCATGTAGTTGACATCGTATTTGTGGCAAAGTCACCGTTCATAATTCTTTCATACATGTCACTCTTGATTCATTGCATATCCCGGTACACCGCCGGAGGCATTTACATAGAGTCATATTTTGTTCTAAGTATCGAGTTGTAATTCTTGAGTTGTAAGTAAATAAAAGTGTGATGATTTTCATTATTAGAGCATTGTCCCAATGAGTAAAGGATGATGAAGACTATGATTCCCCCACAAGTCGTGATGAGACTTCGGATGAAAAAGAAAAAAAAGAAAGGCCATAAAAAAGAGAGAGAAAAATGCCCAAATAAAAAAAATGAGAGAAAAAGAGAGAAGGGACAATGTTACTACCCTTTTACCACACTTGTGCTTCAAAGTAGCACCATGATCTTCATGATAGAGAGTCTCCTATGTTGTCATTTTCATATACTAGTGAGAATTTTACATTATAGTACTTGTCTTGTATATTCCAATGATGGGCTTCCTAAAAATGCCCTAGGTCTTCGTGAGCAAGCAAGTTGAATGCACACCCACTTAGTTTCTTTTGTTGAGCTTTCATACACTTATAGCTCCAGTGCATCTGTTGCATGGAAATCCCTACTCACTCACATTGATATCTATTGATGGGCATCTCCATAGCCCGTTGGTACGCCTAGTTGATGTGAGACTATCTTCTCTCTTTTGTCTTCTCCACAACCACCCTTCTACTCCACTTATAGTGCCATGTCCATGGCTCACGCTCATATATTGCGTGAAGATTGAAAGAGTTTGAGAACATCAAAAGTATGAAACAATTGCTTGGCTTGTCATCGGTGTTGTGCATGATTTAAATATTTTGTGTGATGAAGATAGAGCATAGCCAGACTATATGATTTTGTAGGGATAACTTTCTTTGGCCATGTTATTTTGAGAATACATGATTGCTTTGTTAGTATGCCTGAAGTATTATTATTTTTATGTCAATATTAAACTTTTATCTTGAATCTTTCGGATCTGAACATTCATGCCACAATAAATAAAATTACATTGAGAATTATGCTAGATATCATTCCACATCAAAATTTCTGTTTTTATCATTTACGTACTTGAGGACGAGTAGGAATTAAGCTTGGGGATGCTTGATACGTCTCCAACATATCTATAATTTTTGATTGTTCCATGCTATTATATTATCTGTTTTGGATGTTTAATGGGCTTTACTATGCACTTTTATATTATTTTTGGGACTAACCTACTAACCAAAGGCCCAGTGCAAATTGCTATTTTTTTTGCCTATTTTAGTGTTTCGCAGAAAAGGAATATCAAACGGAATGAAACCTTCGGGAGAGTTATATTATTTGTTTGTGCAGGTACAAGGCGACTTGCGTGTAACCTCCTACTGGATTGATACCTTGGTTCTCAAAACTGAGGGAAATACTTACGCTACTTTGCTGCATCACCCTTTCCTCTTCAAGGGAAAACCAACGCATGCTCAAGAGGTAGCAATCACTTGGGCAAGTTCACACTGTATGTGGTAAAACTCAGCTCTGATTCGATGATCCGGTGTCTTTCCTATGCTTGTGACCCAGCTGACAATCTCGGCATCGTTGGTAGTAGGTGACATGCGAAGGCGTTGATTATCCCTTCTGTACTCGAGCAGGTGATGCATGAGTTAGAATCCATCAGCCATACTGGTGTGCAGTTGCTGGATGCAGTAGAAGTCGTTCTTATGACCGAAAGCCAGCCCGCGACCCCTGTACTTTTTCACCTTGATATATCCACCAGACAGGCTGAAGGTTAACAGGGCACTATCGAGAACACTCTTTATGTGCTTGTAATCCTTTTTCCTGAGGTTCTTTGATGAGTCCAAGTATATAGCATGGGAGTATTCCGGGTACAGAAGGATGAGGACGCCCCCCCGCTGCGCAAATTAAGTACACCTCAAATTAGCCTCCATGCTTGCAAATGAATGATTAACACTTACGAAAGGATATCTGCGGATGACTTAAGTGGGATGATAAGGCACGAGAATCTCTTCCTTGTCCTTATTAGCGATCATGAAGTCGCCGAGGTACTTGCTCGCATAGTCACGGTGCTCTTTGCAAACTGCCAAGAAGCTCTCGTGCATATAGTATGGGTCCGCGATGCAGATATACTGTATGTTCTCGACCCTGATGAAGTAGTTCAGATACATCACATACATGCGGATGAACTAGAAATCCAGCTTGGTCATGTGGAACATGTCGTAGATGTAGTCAAATCACAGGATGAAATTATTCGCGGGCCATCTCTCAACGTACAACTTCCCACCCGGCACCTGAGCCGCGTAAAGCGGGTATCCTGGTTTTTTTGCGATCAGAAGGCTTTTCTCTCTGGCCAGCACATCTTCATGCAGTCTCCTTAGATCATTGTTCACTAGGTGCTCTAGCACTTTGGCAGGTAGGATTGATACGTCTCTAACGTATCGATAATTTATGAAGTATTCATGTCATGTTTACTATTGTTTTATATGATTTTGGTATGATTTGATTAAAACTAACCCGGGCTGACATTGTTTTCAGCAGAATTACTCTGGTGTTGTTTTTGTGCAGAAATAAAAGTTCTCGGAATGCGATGAAAATCAACGGAGAATTTTTCTGGAAAATATAAAAAATACTGGAACAAAAATCTACTGGAGGGGAGTCCCGTGGGCCCCACGAGGGTGGGGGGCGCGCCCCTGTGCCTCGTGGACTTCCCGTGGGCCCCCCTGACTTGTTCTCGACGCCAACCTCTCCTATAAATGCCCAAACCTCCAGAAAATAACCTAGATCGGAAGTTCCGCCGCCACAAGCCTCTGTAGCCACAAGAAATCAATCTAGGCCCTCTCTGGCACCCTGTCGGAGGGGGCCATCATCACCGGAGGGCATGGGGGAGGATCCCGGAGGGGCCATCATCGTCATGAAGGCCAAGGGCCAGAGGGAGAACCTCTCCCCATCCAGGGGGAGGCCATGGAGGAGGAAGCACAAGGGGGAGAACCTCTCCTCCTCCTCTCTCTCTCGGTGGCACTGGAGTGCCATCCGGAGGGGAATCATCGCCGCGGTGATCGTCTTCATCAACATCACCATCATCATCACCATCCTCATCTCTTTTACGCGATCCACTCTCCCACACCCCGCTGTAATCCCTACTTGAACATGGTGCTTTATGCCACATATTATGATCCAATGATGTGTTGCCATCCTATGATGTTTTGAGTAGATTTCCTTTGTCTATGGGTTGATTGATGATCTAGATTACTATGAGTTGTATGTTTTAGTTTGGTGTGGTCCTATAGTGCCCTCCGTGTCACGCAAGCGTGAGGGATTCCCGCTGTAGGGTGTTGCAATACGTTCATGATTCGCTTATAGTGGGTTGCTTGAGTGACAGAAGCATAAACCCGAGTAAGGGGGTTGTTGCGTATGGGATAAAGAGGACTTGATGCTTTAATGCTATGGTTGGGTTTTACCTTAATGATCTTTAGTAGTTGCGGATGCTTGCTAGAGTTCCAATCATAAGTTCATATGATCCAAGAAGAGAAAGTATGTTAGCTTATGCCTCTCCCTCCTATGAAATGGCAATGACTACTACCGGTCTTGTTAATAATTGCTTAAGACAATTCCGCACACCGATCCACCATTATTCCACACTCCCTATTTATAATATTTAGTAATATATTCTAACTTTATGATAACAGCACCTACTTTTATATTTTATCTCTCCGATACCATGCAAAATTATCCTCTTCATACCCACAACGTAGTTTTATTTCTCGTTTCTAGTTGGAAGCAAACGTTCAGGGTACGTAGAGTCGTATCAGTGGCAGATAGGGCTTGAGAGAATATTGATCTTACCTTTAGCTCCTTGTGGGTTCGACACTCCATACTTATCACTTCCACCATTGGGAATTGCTACGATGATTCCCTGCACTTGGGGATTATCAAGCTCTTTTCTGGCGCCGTTGCCGGGGAGCAATAGCGTGGGGTTGATATTCTCATGTGTGCTTGTTTGCTTTCTTCACTAAGTAGATTTTGTTTTTACTTTTTGTTTCTATAAAGTTGTGGGTGAAACATACAAAAAAACTAAAGAATGAGAATACAAAAGAATTTACTTGCCGCTCATGCCTAAAAAGTTTTTTTCAATAAGAGAAGTGATTGGAAGGTTATGCATTGGAGAAGTGAGGGTCGACCTTGAACACTTGTGTTCATGCTCATGGAAACAATGTAAATTTTTTCATGGAAGCTTCTCTGAAAATAATTATCCCCTTGTATATATCCATTGTATTATAAAAATAATGTGCCAATCTTCGGTTTTAGGATGATTAGATTGCTTGTTTACTATGTGTAGTACAGAAACAGAAACTTTGGCTGTAGCACGTGCATTTACATTTTTAACTGGAAAGTCAAATGGGTCTGAAACTTTTTTCACATTAATTATGTATAAATTTTTTTAATTGTCATATATTTTTTTAATTTTTTGGAGTTACATAAGTTTACTAAACTTCCAGATTACTACAGACTGTCCTGTTTTTCACAAATTCTGTTTTCTATGTATTGATCGCCTATTTTGATGAATCTATGGGTAGTATTGGGGGGTATGAACCATGGTGAAGTTGTAATACAGTAGATATAGTTCTAATATGAAATTGGAATGAGTTTTCAACAGTACCTAAAGGTAGTGATTTGCTTTATTATACTAACGAATCTCACAAAGTTTTTGTTAAAGTTTTGTGTGGATGAAGTGTTCGAAGATCGAGGAGCTATCAATATGAGAAGAATAAATAGAGGAAAGAGTTCAAGCTTTGGGATGCCCAAGGCACCCCAAGTAAATATTCCAAGGATACTCAAGCATCTAAGCTTGGGGATGCCCCGGTTGGCATCCCATCTTTCTTCTTCAACAATTATCGGTATGCCTCCGTTTTTGTTTTGTTCACATGATTTGTGTCCTTTGTGTTTTTCTTTTTCTTTAAGAACCATGCTAGTATGAGATAGCCCTTCATTGATTTATAGAATGCTTCATGTGCTTCACTTATATCTTTTAAGTATGATCTTATAGAATTGCTCTTTGTGCTTCACTTCAATTTTTTGAGTATGGTTTTATAGAATGCTTCGTGTGCTTCATTTATATATTTTGAGCTTGGATATTGGTTAGTATATATTAATTGTAGTGTGCTCCATAAACTTCACTTATATCTTCTGGAGTATGAATAATGCTATCATCTAAAGCAGGTTTGGAAGAGTGTCAACTTTAGTTAGTAATGATTCCACTATTCTGAATGAGAAGAATTTTGCTTATGTGGAGAGTAGTAAAATTTCTATGCTTGTAGATAATGAAAAGAATGCTTTATGTGATGGTTATATTGTTTAACTCATTCATGATGCTACTGAAAATTATTATGAGGGAGGAATACATGCTTGTAGGAGTTGCAATAATATCAAGTTTCCTCTCTATGTGCTTAAAGTTTTGAATTTATACTTATTTTGCCTTCCTATGCTAATTGATTCTTGTTCCTATAAATTATGTGCTCACAAAATCCCTAGGCATAGGAAGTGGGTTACATGTAAATGTGCTAAGTCATATTCTTCATGATGCTCTCTTTATGTTTCAATTCTTATCTTTTATGTGAGCATCATTGAAATCATCATGCCTAGCTAAAAGGCATTAAAGAAAAGCGCTTGTTGGTAGACAACCCAATATTTACCCTTACTATTTTTGTGTGTTTACATGATTAAGCTACTGTAGTAATCATTTTTTATAGCTTTTGTTTCAATAAAGTGCCAAGTAAGACCTTTGGGAAGACTTGGGTGAAGGTCAATGTGATCTTGCTGTAAAAAACAGAAACTTTGCGCTCACGGGATTAGCTGCCATTTTTTTTTACAGAAGAGTGATTTGGTGTTGATTATTTTTTCAGAGGATTAATAGACAAATTACTCACGTCCAAAAATTTAGTTCATACTTTTTTGAGTAGCAGAAGTATGGTTTCTGTTCAGATCATTACAGACTGTTCTGTTTCTGACAAATTCTGTTTTCATTGCATAGTTTGCTTGTTTTCTCGTTTCTATGGCTTATATTTATCAATATAAATTGTAGAAATGATATGGTACAGTAGGCATTGTGTGAGAACAATTATGAACCTTGTCTTTGACAGTACCAAAGTGAATGGTTTACTCTTTATCATACTAACCTATCTCACAAAGTTCCGTTAAGTTTTGTGTGATTGAAGTTTTCAAGCTTCGGGTGAGATATCGATATGAGAAGAATAAGGAGTGCAAAGACCCTAAGCTTGGGGATGGCCAAGGCACCGCAAGGTAATATTCAAGGAAGACTCAAGCGCCTAAGCTTGGGGATGCCCCGGAAGGCATCCCCCCTTTCGTCTTCAAAACCACTACAAGAAATATGTCAACTTGTGACCACCACTATTGGTCACTGAATGGTCACAAATTTCCATTTGTGACCTTTTTGTGACCAAAAACATAAGATCAAAAGCTGGCCTTCGTAAACTGACTATAGCGACCTTTCTTCTGGAATGGTCGCAAACGTTTATGACCAAAAAAAGGTCGTAGATTTAACGACCAACAGTTTTGGTCACTAGCAATCCGACCACACCACGTCAGATCCACCGTGGCAAGCTGACGTGGCAGACTTACGACCAAATGAAAAGGTCGTAAAATAGAATCAGCCCGGTCCATTTCAGCCGTCTTGATGGGCCAAGCCAATAATTCAGCCCATTTAATTTTGTTTCTCTTTATTTTGCTTATCTGCATGGGCCTGGCCCAATAATTTGGCCTTTTATTTTCTGGGAATGGAGCCTTTTTCTGATGATTTTTTTATATTCCACTATTGTTTTGGGCCACATCCTTTTTAGTCTAGTTCGAATTTGGGCCTTGGCCTTTTTATTTTCTGTTATGCAGCCTTTTATAATTTTTTTCTTACAGTCATTTCTTTTTTAGGCCCAAGCCTTTTTGGTCTAATTCTTGTTTGGGCCTTGGCCTTTTTAGAGCCCAGGTTCTCATTTTGCATAACTATAAACAGAAAGGCCCAGGTGCACAAGTGATCCACAAGCCCAGGTGCACAAGTGATCCACATAACTTCACAGAAAATAAACAAAATGATCCACAAGTGATCCAGGTTCACAAGATCACATAACTTCATAGAACGGCCTAGGTCCACAAGTGATCACATAACTTCACAGGATCCATGTGCTCTAGTTTAAACAGCAAAATGCAACAGCTCTCAGTTCAGCTCCCAGGTTCACAGGTTCAAAATGCAACAACTACCTTAGCTCAAAGACAAAGAGGTTCATAGCACAACCATCAAACTACCTTAGCTCCAAAGAGAGCCATCAAGTGGGCTAACTTCTCTTCCTGTTCTTGAGACTTCTTGCGCAACAGCTCAAGTTCCTTGTCGCGTGCAGCTTCAAATTCTTCCGCCTTCATCTTGATTGCCGCCAATTCTTCTTGCACCAGTTCAGCTTGAAGCTCGGACCTCTCCAGCTTCTGCTCAAGGTCACGAACATGAGCAACAACTTTGCCGGAGTTGTTCCTAGATGACTGGAGCCCAACATTCCTGAGGAATGTGCTTTGCTTGACTTCGGTCTTGAGGACTTGTTCGACAATTTCAACAGCAGACTTTGGCTCTTCACCTTCTGGTACCGGCGCTTCCTTCAATTTTGCCATCTCAAGCTAGCATATGGAGGAAAATGATAGGCATTGGTGGGAGATCTATTTCACATTTTGCAAACCAAACCAAGCAAGAGAAACCAAACCAGCACACAAATGGATTATTTGAAGTAATCAAACTAGCACACAAAATCTATACAAGAAGATGATGACTAGTGACCTGGAGACATGCAATTGGAACAATATGATCACTTCATTAAGCCTAGAATGGTGGTTCTATATAAGATGGCTTCCCGGGTGAGCCGATCATCAAACTAACATTCAGATCAAATTTCATCATATCATAAAAAATGCATCAAATAGCTACAACAAGTTCTGATATCTTTGTTGAACTATCAAACAACATCAAAGCATGGAACATAGCATGTGTTCTTGTTTGGCTCTGAGTCAAACAACATCAATTCATCAAAGCATCAAAGCTGGCTGTGAATCAAACAGGGCAAAGCATGGAGTGACTTACTATAGCAGTCTTGACTGGCTCCGAAAACCCGTGCTTCTTGCTATTGTGGGTGGCCTTAAACAAGTCAATCGCAGACAGCTCCTCACCCTTACGCTCTTCTTTCTGAAATGTTTTTCAACAAAAATCAAAATGTTATTCAGCAAGAATCAGAAATGTTATTCAATGAGGAACCAAAGGTGAGGTCTCTAGAGAAGAGTTCTCACAGTGGCAAAAATGTGTGCTGTGTAGTGCCTGGAACTAGTTCTTTGATTGTACACGACTTTTTGTCGATTCATCTTGTTAGACAAACAGGTTTCCTACAAAAAAGCATACTGTCAGCATGATCTAGCACTAGCATATCATGTGCAGAACATAAAGCATCAAACAAAGCAGAGACAAACCTTGTGTCTTGGGGTAGACCACATCTCCACCAGAGCTTGCCATTCACCATCCGTTAGATCAGGCACCGGAGACTTAATGCTGACTTTATTTGCGGCTATGGTATCAAAATACTTCTTCTTGATCTGATGGCGTCTGTTCTTTGAATATTTCTGCAGAATATCTTTGCACGAGGTCTTGATGGTCTCCGAGTCCGTGTTCATCTCAAAATTTGCCTACCAAGATAGCAAACAAGGTAGGAACAATATTAGTGATCATGCATAGGTGTAACAGAAAATAGATAGCACATTAACTATGAAACAAGTAGCTCACAACAACTTTCCCAATGTAGTTCTCCAATAGACTAGCATTTTTTTTGTATAGCTTGAAGTGAGGAAGAACCAGAAGATGGCTTTTTGCAACGAGTCCACACTCAGAAGCAAGCTTTGCTGCCTGCAGAGGCTTCTATGGACGAATCATCCCTTCGGCAATTTGGATAGGCACCTTGCTACCAAGCGACTTGGTGATCCTCTCTAGCCCTTTGCCCTTTCTAAGTCTAGTCTTGGGAGTCATTGCATCTGAAAATGAAACTGAACTCATAAATTAGAATAGAAATCGACGAATGCAGGAATCGACAAAAGCATACATGATCATTCCATTTGGAAAATGCACTAGTAAAAGATAGCATTGCAAAGGTCAACTTGCCTGATTGAAGCACAAGCTGCTGTTCTTCTTCATTGATGACAACGTTCCTGTCAATAGAAGGTGCAACAGGGCTGAGGTCTGTGTGGACAGTGCCTGCTTCATCAATGCAGATGGTTCCTGCTTCATCTAGGCAGACAGTGCCACTTCCATCCATGCTGAGAGTGGTTCCTTCATCCATGGGCGGCAACTCATCACCCGTTTGCACCGAGGTCTGAGAGTCCATGCGCAACATACTTTCCTGATGGTCCGTCGCAGTCGCCATCCTTGCTTTCTGCCTAGTGACTCTATCAAGGGCATGTTCATCAGGTTCCAGGATCCTCTTTTTTTGTCCTGGAGCTGGGGCCATCACCCTTCCTAGAGGCATTGCAGCAGATGTTTCTGAGCTCTTGTTCTTCTTGCTGACTGTCTTCTTAACACCAGGCCTCTTCGTCCTAGATTCCTTCAGTGCCTCGTATAAACAGCACAGAAAAAAGCATTAGATCACAAGAGAAATATGTGAGCACAAGGAATAACATAGAATAACAGAACCCCAACCCTCCAAGCAAGACAGAGTTTGCACCTTAACAATCTTGTTGACTACAACATCATCCACTTCCTCTCCATCAATAACTTCATCCTCCTTAGGATTGTACTCTGGGTCATCATTGATAACTCCACTACCCTCTTGAACCTCATCACTTCTACCTTCTTGTACACCATTTGTTTTCCTAATCATTGACGCTATTGCACCGATGCCAAGGGACTGGAACATCCGATTGTTCCTCATGATATTTCTAGCCCTAACCTTCTCGTACTCGGTGAGAGGCTCTTCTTTGCATGATAAAGGAAACGTAACTATTAGGTGAATGTTTGGAATGCATGGACAGACAACCAAACATATCTTATGAAATTTTATTATCATTTAATCCTAGTTATTCAGGTAAGGAAGACTAACAGCACACAGGCACAATTAAGCCAGCTTATTCAGATTGCAGCAATACAATTCACTTAGCATATTAAGACACATATTTTATGAAACTGACAGTATAACCACAAGGAGCAAGTTGCATACCAACAGTTGGCCTCATGCTTGACCTTGTCCTCCTTGCCATGGATGATCTTGAGGTGGTGCTTGCAAAATAGAATAAACAACAATCAGATACAACAGGGATAAAGTAAAATGATGCACTTGTATCAATAAAGGAAAGCATTTGGACCATCATGCACATACATGTAATACATGTGAAACAAACTTGATGGATAAACAATATAGTGATCTAGTGTTATTAATTAAGAAAACATGTAAGTGCACTAAACAAGCATGCATGTACACTAGTAGCAAGTAAGCAAAGTGCATAAGTGCTACTAATACAAGCAAGCAAGCAAAGTGCTACTGATAGAAACAAGCAAGCAATGAAGGAAATTAAAGAGAAGCAAGCAAGTACTATTGATACAAACCCTAATTAATAAGAAAGCAAGTAGCTTCTTCTCCAAGTTATACTAATACTAGCAAGTACTGCTGATGGAAACCCTAATTAAGCATGTACTGCTGATAGAGCCCACCCCGCGCTCTCTTTCCTTCCCCAGCCCCCACATGATCACATATACATCATGTGGTAAATCTGACAATGTCTCGTGCTAGTATTAGTATAGTACAATGGTCTACAGTATATGATTGGTACTGTGACAACACTATCAGGTACACCATGAATGGCAGATGGACTTAATCATTTAGTATTAGTATAGCTCACAGGAATGGCAATGTCTCGTGCTAGTATTAGTATAGCTCACAGTAATGGCAGATGGACTTAATCATTTAGTAATGAACACCATGAATTAACTAGACCAACCCAGAGAGCATATATCACACCTACATGAACTACTCTAGTAGTACAGTGAGCAGAAAGCTTTCTATATGTAAACCAAAGCATGGAAGGAGCTCACAAGATAGAAATCAAACATGAATGGGAACCTACAAACCCTAGATAGCATGGGAACAACAACTACAGAGCTTTAGATTTAGTGGCGACCATAATCAAGAACAAATAACAGAGTGCCACAGCAAGCAAAACAAATCGAACACCCAAAAAGAATAACATCCTTGTTCTAGCAAATACAAAACATGGAGAAGGCTTCAAAGGAAGATTTCTCAAAGAACATGTAGCCATTTCTAGGAAGATGCAAATGGATATCAATACTTCACACAATGGCACAACAATTACAGCACAATAGCTTACTCCAGGTTATTATTTAACTCAAGAGGTGGCACTAAACTAGCCAAGTAAATTTTAAAGGAATATGCAATATAATCCAAAACTTTAGTACCTGCCAGGGATTCCAAAGAGAAAACTACTACATCATGTTAACTATTAGTATGGCTACAAACGACCTCTTACAGACATCAACTTCAATGTCATCAAGCAAGCAAATCGCTATGACTACAGATTAACAAAGCATAACAAGGATTAACAAAGCAAATGGCTCTGAAGTAATACACTCTGACAAGTAAAGATTAACAAACCATAACAAGGATTGGCAGCAGAGGGAGATGGAGATGGACAAAAACCTGCTTTTGTGGTAGCCGTGCTTGAGCTCCTCCTCCTGATGCTGCTCAATGACCTGCATGACGAACAAGGCCATGGATGAGCTGCCACAGGGCATCCACATGACAACACAAAACATCAAGCAACGACACTGACAAGGATGCAAAATCAAAATAGAGCATACAAAATCTAGATTAAAGAACCACCTCCCCACAAAACCCTAACCCCATGAATCCATCCCCATCTCAAAATCACATTACCAACGACATGAACCCTAACCCCATGAACAAGAAGGATATCATCCCATGAATCCTAACCCCATGAATCCATCCCCATCCCCATCCCCATGAAGAAGAACCCTAACCACCAAGAGATCCTAACCCTAACCATCAGGAGATCATAACCCTAGAAGATGCACCATGAGATCCTAACCCTAGAAGATGCACCATGAGATCCACCGAACCACCAGAAAATTCTAACCCTAACGAGGGGAGTACCTGTCATCGCAGTTGTCGCTCGCGCCTACCCTCTTATCACCACCGTCGTCGATGTAGAGGAGCGGAGCGGCGATTCGTCGTCGGGGAGTAGAGCGGGGCGGGGCGGAGCAGAGGAGGAGGGGCTAGGGTTGC
>NC_041382.1:24921701-24949649 GCF_002162155.2 Triticum dicoccoides
GGGGCGGCACGGAGCAGGGGCTAGGGTTGCGGGTCGTCCGCGGGGCGGCTCGGGGAGGGAGAAGCTAGGGTTCGTCGGGGAGAGGGGAGGGGAATGGGGAAATTTTGGGAGGGGAGGGGAGGGGATCCCGCGTGTTAGTGGGAGAGGGAGTGGTGGGACCCACCTGGTAGTGGGAGAGGGAGTGGAGGGAGTGGAGGGAAATTTTGGTGGAGGGAAAATTTTGGTGTGGGAGGGAAATCCTTTTGGGTTTGGGTGTAGAAAAAAATAGGGTTTTTTTGTAAACTTTGTAGAAATCATGGTTAAAATCATACCGAGTAGCTCAAGAAAACACCAGTATTGCAAGTTTAGTATTTTTGCTAGTTGGTAGGCCACATTTGATGATGTGACGCGGAGGTCTCCCATTTTTTTTGATTTTTTTTGAATTTTTTACGGTGTTTCCAAAAACCGGCCGATTTCGTCGCGGCGGCCGTCCGTGGCTAGGCTTTGAGCGTGCAAATCTGTTGTCGATTCTGTGATGAAATGCCTACCTGTGAAGCTAAAAAGAATTTTTTGTGAAAATAACGGGCAAGCTATGGAGGACCCACAGTTCAAATTCCAGCCAGTTCCAACTGAATCGGCCGAAGGTGGTCCGAATTGCCGGGAGTAGCTACGAGGGTCATAAATGCATGCTTTTTGGCGACCATCCGTAAAAAAGGGTCTACTTTGAGATAGACATGGAATGGCGACGTTTGGGGTGCCCCTCCTTGTAGCCGCTTCACGAAAAACGCATGTCTTTTGCATTCAAAAAATGAAAAACGGTTTTTTTTGTTAAACAAGTTGGAACCTCGCTTTGGCAACATTGTTTGCCATCACAAGACGGAGGCATGCGCCCAATTTGGGCATATTATCAGAAACTATTCAACGGATGCGGCCATATCATTGCTAGTTTGGCTTGAAAGCCATGAATCTTCGTTCATGGTAGGTCGTTTTTGAGAACGCTTTTTCAAGAAAACGCCGGTATTGCAAGTTTAGTATTTTTGCTAGTTGGTAGGCCACATTTGATGATGTGACGCGGAGGTCTCCCATTTTTTTGATTTTTTTTGAATTTTTTACGGTGTTTTCAAAAACCGGCCGATTTCGTCGCGGCGACCATCCGTGGCTAGGGTTTGAGCCGTGCAAATATGTTGTCGATTCTGTGATGAAATGCCTACCTGTGAAGCTAAAAAGCATTTTTGGTGAAAATAACGGGCAAGCTATGGAGGACCCGCAGTTCAAATTCCAGCCGGTTCCAGCTGAATCGGCCGAAGGTGGTCCGAATTGCCGGGAGTAGCTACGAGTGTCGGAAATGCATGCTTTTTGGCGACCGTCCGTAAAATAGGGTCTACTTTGAGATAGAAATGGAATGGCGACGTTTGGGGTGCCCCTCCTTGTAGCCGCTTCACGAAAAACGCATGTCTTTTGCATTCAAAAAATGAAAAACGGTTTTTTTTGTTAAACAAGTTGGAACCTCGCTTTGGCAACATTGTTTGCCATCACAAGACGGAGGCATGTGCCCAATTTGGGCATATTATCAGAAACTATTCAACGGATGCGGTCATATCATTGCTAGTTTGGCTTGAAAGCCATGAATCTTCGTTCATGTTAGGTCGTTTTTGAGAACACTTTTTCAAGAAAATGCCGGTATTGCAAGTTTAGTATTTTTGCTAGTTGGTAGGCCACATTTGATGATGTGACGCGGAGGTCTCCCATTTTTTGACTTTTTTTGAATTTTTTATGGTGTTTTGAAAAACCGTCCGATTTCGTCGCAGCGACCGTCCATGGCTAGGGTTTGAGCCGTGCAAATCTGTTGTCGATTCTGTGATGGAATGCCTACCTGTGAAGCTAAAAAGCATTTTTAGTGAAAATAACGGGCAAGCTATGGAGGACCCGCAGTTCAAATTCCAGCCGGTTCCAGCTGAATCGGCCGAAGGTGGTCCGAATTGCCGGGAGTAGCTACGAGGGTCGGAAATGCATGCTTTTTGGCGACCGTCCATAAAGTAGGGTCTACTTTGAGATAGACATGGAATGGCGCCGTTTGGGGTGCCCCTCCTTGTAGCCGCTTCACGAAAAACGCATGTTTTTTGCATTCAAAAAATGAAAAACGGTGTTTGAATTTCAGTTTTGCTAAAGCACATCTAGATGTGCCATAAGTATTGCACATCTAAGTCCTATGGCATTGATCTTACGTCGAGATTCGTGCGGATATTTTCCTTTTTCGTTTTTCTTTTCTCTTTATGCTTGATTCACTCACTTAGATGTGCAATAACTAGAGCACATCTAGATGTGCCCTAGACACACCCTTTGAATTTGTACGGTGTTTTCAAAAACCGGCGGATTTAGTCACGACGGTCGTCCGTGGCTAGGGTTTGAGTCATGTTTTTAGCATTCAAAAAATGAAACTTATATTGTTTCATACATGAGCATGCACAAAAACCCATAATTTTATCTTTCATCCATGAGCATGCATAAAAAATTTCAATTCCCATCAATTACCAAACTGAATATTCATTGTTAAAAACATGACTTGTTTAGATGACACTGTCATACAGCATCCATGAGCATGCACAAAATTAAACCTGACATACTTAACATTGACATGTTCATATTACACTAACAAGCTTAAACCTAACATGCTGAACACCTTCTTAACACCTTCACTCCTCCTTCTTCTCCTTCATCAACCTGATGCGCTCAGAGTGGCGAATCCCAACGCGGATGTACTCCTCTACCACAATTGGAATGGTCCTGTCGCCAAGCTGTGGGATTGCAGGCGCCGCCACCATCGCGAGGTCGTCGTCCGCCACCACCATCACGAGGTCGTCGTTCGCCACCACCATAGCAAGGTCGTCGTCCGCCACCACCATAGCAAGGTCGTCATCCGCCACCAACATAGCAGGTTCGTCTTCAGCCACCACCATAGCATGTTCATCGTCAGCCAGAATAGGCTGCTCCTCGTCATCCCCGCTCTGCTCCTCGTCGTCATCCCCACTCTGCTCCTCGTCATCCCCGCTGCTGCTCCCATTGCCTGGCCAAATGCAACAAAGTGTGAACATGGTGTTGTCATCGTGCAGGTAGAGGAAGCCAAAAGGACAGGAAGAAGATAGGCAGAGAGCTTACTGGCATCGTTGTCGTGCTGGTAGTACATGCGGCACATGGTGTTGTCGAACATCTTCACGGTGAACATGGCGTCGCCGTCGTAGCGGAAGACAAGGAAGTACCCGAGCTGTAGCTCATGGGCGCGGGGCGAAATGCTCCCAGCCAGGCCCTAGGTACATGTGGCCTTCACCATCAAACACCACCAACACTTCCCACAGCTTGTGAAGCCCGCTGCCGGCCTCCCGCAGCTTCACTTTGTGGGGCTCACGGCCGGCGAGCATCTTCGCAAACTTCTCAGGCAGCCTCTGCAGCGAGGGTCAAGCAGTGGTTAATTGTGGTAATCAAGCACTAGACAGCAGAGTGATGATAAAGAAATGAGTGATGATAAACATACCTGCCTACTACAAGATTTCTCAATTACGATCTCGAAGAACTCGAAACCTTCCAAGCCAGCCATCTCACTTATCTGAAAAGCAGCATTGTAAATAAAACAAGCACATCAACATGAATAGCATAGTAAACTAACACTAAAACAAGCACATCAACATCAACAGCAACAGCAACATCATCAGGTGACCACCAACAGCAACAACACTAAAATCTACTATAAATTGACCAGAACACATCAATATAAATTGACCAGAACCATATCTACTATAAATTGACCAGAACCATATCTATTATAAATGGACCAATAGTGTACAGCAAAACAACAATTTCAATATTACACAAGAAAGAAGTCTCAGGTTTATCAAGCACAGCAAAACAATAGTGTGACTGAAGAAAATTATAGCAGGAAATACTTCATGCATCATCAATAGATTATGATCATTTGAGCTAGCATGATCACATTAGATGATGCACACATATGCAAACTTCTATGAATATAACATCAAAACAGAAAAAACAAGAGACCAAGAAAATCTTAGCAGTGCAAACACCTACATAGAATTGTATTTTGTACACATCAGAACATAAGCACCAACATAGCAGTGCTTAGCATGATCACATTGTATTTGTACACCTACATAGCAGTGCTTAGCCACTCGGGTAAAACATTACAAAAAGAAAAACAAATTAGAACACACTAGTGTCTCATTGCCTCAATATAATCCTCTTGCCAGTTGCTTCAATGCAACAACACATCCATTTGTTTGTGATGCCTCCAGTTTCTCAAGATAAAACTAGCAGCATCCAACATGCTTTGGCATTCATCTCTTGATCGTCAAAATAAACCATACAGAATTCCACAAAAAAAAATTCAGAGACCATAGCCCATGATTCTAGGCAAAAGAAACAACAATGTGTACAGAGACAAGCTTCTTTTTCACTTAATATTCAGAATATGCCAGATACACCCAAGGACAAACATGCATTACAACTTATCTTAAGAGAATTAACTACTGTACAAATACAGTTCATATGTACAAATGGACAATGAAGCCCTGCTATGACGACAACAATGGATGATTATAGTCCAATGCTTAGAAAGAATGACCTGGACAACACTGGTTAAAGCAAGCCATAGTAATAACTCACCTCCAATGCTATATTAGCTGGAAAGGAGCATCTATCTATTAAATAACATCTGTGAGGAAACATAATCCAATCCCTAATAATCCAACCCTAATCTAATCTAATGCAGTCCCAATCAAACCCTAACCAAATCAAACCCTAATCTAATCCAATCCCTATCTAATCTAATCCAATCTAGGCGACGGCAAGAACCCTAATCTAACCAGTAGCAGAAAACTAATCCAACCAGGAAGGAGAGAGAGAGGAAGGATGCATACCTCGAGAGAGAGAGGAAGGAGTCGGCGACGGTGGGAGAGGAAGGAGCCGACGGCGGTGGGGAGGCCGGTGGTGGGAGAGGAAGGAGCCGACAGCGGTGGGCGGCGCCGTCGATGGAGAGGAGGAGTGGGTCGAATGGTGAGGAGAAGTGGGGAAAAGAGAGGGAGCGAGTCCACTTATCAGCCAGTTCGGTGTTTGCTACGTGACTGGTTTGATATATTAAAAAGGGTGGGCATAGATTACAAAACCAACAGCCTCTTCCTAGCCCAGTGGTCGAAACACAGTGAAATAAGCGCACGGTCGTGGGTTCGAGCCCCCGCACGCGCATATCTTTTGGCCACGCGCATATTTTTGGTAGCTTGGGTACAATAGCAAAATGGCCCACTTGTCAGCGAGTGGGTCGAGTGGCCCACTTGTCAGTGAGGTGTGTGCTTCATACTTGACTAGTTTGATATATTCAAAAAGGTTGGCATAGAGTGGAAGACTAATAGCCTCGTCCTAGCCCAGTGGTAGAAACATAGTGAAACAAGCGCACGGTCGTGGGTTCGAGTCCCTGCTGGCGCATATTTTTTTGCTCACAATGAAATGGGTTTAGTTGAAGCAAAATTCAGTTAAAATAGCATCTTCAGTTCTGACCAAAATTCAGTTAAAATAGCATCTACAAGACAACATTCTGACCAAAACAACTACAAGATGATCACAACAACTACTAAATGATCACAACAACTACAAGACAACATTCTGACCAAAACTTGAACTAAAGATGTTCAAAAAATCTTCTGTATGATCATTTTGCAATCTTTTGCATTACAAGACAACATTTTGACAGCAAGCATAACAACTACAATAACATCTCAATTCAGGTCAAGACAGCAAGCATAACATCTCAATTTTGCTGCTGGAATCTTAAAGCACCGTGAATCAGGATAACTACATCACTATTGCTACAACCATCAGGATCATCATTTTGCCACAACCATCAGGATCATCATCTTGCTACAACCATCAGGATCATCATTTTGCTCCTAGAATCTTCAAGGATTTTTCTACCTGGAGAGAAGATTGATCACATCAGGTCACCAGTCCCATAGATACCAAAACAAAGAACATTAAGTAATAGTATTTACCTTTGCCATTCCATTCGCTACTCATCGTCGTCGATACGAAAACAAGGAACTCTATGCCCACTCCTGTTTTCCTCATCATCACTACAATATTGCATCATAGTATGATCAGTCCGGTTTTCCTCATCCTTGCTTTCATGTCCATCCTCTACCACCTTTCTTCTTTTCTTGATGCCTTCAACTGTTGCAGCACCAATGATCACACATTCCCGGTCCCTTCGCACTCTGCTTTGCACCGGAACTTCCATAGAGTCATCATCAGCTTGCAACGGAACTTCCGTAGAGTCATCATCTTGGTATGTTAGTCCACCATCACCGGGGCCCTTTTCCACTTCAGTTTCAGTCACACTCCACAAGTGTCTGTGCCGAAAGTTTTGCACAACTCGCCATTTTCCGTGCAAAAGAGCGTCTGGCAGATAAAACACCATTGTTGCTTGTGTTGTTAGAATAAAGGGATCACTCTTATACCAGCACCTTGCAGTGTTGATGCTTTTGAAGTGGCCATCATATTTGACAAAAGAGTCTCTCCTCTTCTTGCTACCAAGCTCAAACCAGTCACAGCGAAATAAGACAACCGAGCAATGGATGCCTCCACTAGAGTTGTACTGCAACTCTACGATGCTTCTCAACTGACCATAGAAGTCAATGATCTCACCATCACGTGACCCCTCAGTGACGATTCCACTATTCTGTGTCTTCCTTTTTTCCTCGCGGTCAACGGTGTGGTACCGGACACCGTCAGCAATGCATGCTGAATACACTCTCACTCGCTTATCCGGTAAGCATGCCAAAGCAAATAGATCATCACTGACCTTCTTCTCCTCATGCAACTTTCCAATCTGCACAAATAAACCATTTAGCAAACAATGGTATTTAACAATGGGTGAATAACACAGAAAACATAAAACATGTGGCTAAAGATCTCACATGATTCTTAAACCACTTAGCAAACACCTTGGCAACCCTTTTATCAACATTGATATTGCTTTCTTCCTGATTTAACTCTTCCTTGCATTTCCTACAATGCCAACAAAACATGTGAATTAAAACATTAGGCTGGTGCCAACCCAAGCAAAAAATATATATATATAATGAGTGCACAAGACATAACGTACTCGATATATGGTAGAACCTCGGCGCAATTGCTGAGCACAAACAAAACCATCTTGTCATACTCATCACCAGCCTCCAAGTATTGTGAGGCTCCAAGAAAGTTCACACCATGGTTGAAAACAAAGACATCACCACTTTGCGAATCAGACCGCTCTCTATTTCTGCCCGGCCGGTTCCATCTTGTTTCCACATCACCAAAGTATCTAGAGCAAAAAGTCAAGCACTCGTCAACGACATATGCTTCAGCAATAGAACCTTCAGGTCTTGCCGTGTTTCGCACATAACGCTTACAAGTAAGCAGCCTTCTTTCGATTGGGTACATCCAACCGTATTGCACAGGGCCTCTAAGCATTGCCTCTTTGGGTAAGTGCACCGCCAAATGGACCATCACGATGAAGAAAGCTAGAGGGAAAATCTTCTCGAGCTTGCAAAGAATAATTGGGATTTCTTTTTCAAGTCTTTCCAAGACAGTTAACTTGAGGGTTTTGCAGCACAGTTCTCTAAAGAAATTTCCCAGCTCAGCAACTGCTTCATATATATCCTTGTGCATGATTCCTCGGAGGCCCGCCGGTAAAATCCTTTGGAGGAGGATGTGACAATCATGGGTTTTCAGTACTGAAAGCTTGAATCCATCAGAAGTAACACACTTTGCTAGGTTAGCAGCATAACCATCTGGAAATTTCACCGCTCTTAGGAATTCACAGAATGCAAGCTTTTGTTCTTTATACATTGTATACCATGCTCGTGGAATTTCAAATGAATCTTCATCTTCATTGTGCTGTAGATGCAAATCTTCTCTTATGCCCATGTCCTCCAAATCAAGCCTAGAACCAACCGTGTCCTTTGTCTTTCCTTCAATGTTCAGAAACGTCCCTAGCAGATTCTCGCATATGTTTTTCTCAATGTGCATTACATCGAGATTATGCCTTAATTTCAGATCAGCCCAGTATGGCAGGTCCCACAAACAAGACCTCCGGTCCCAACATTGACCTTCCTCACGCTTTCTTTTCTTTGCCAGCTTTCCTGGTCTCACATCTTTCACCTTTTCAAGTTGCTGCTCCAGCTCTTCTTTAGTGAATTCAGCTGGCTTGTCACGGGTTTCATTCTCACCATTAAAATCTTTGCTTCTTCGCCAGCGATGGTTTCGGGGAAGAAAGCGGCGGTGCCCAATATAGCATATCTTGCTCCTTATTCTATTTGAGCAAGGGTCTTTGTCACAATGGACACAAGCCTGATAACCCGCTGTGATCCTCCCAGACAGAGTGTGCAGAGCCGGGAAATCATGGATGGACCATATGATCGCAGCACATAGATTGAACTTTTCTTCCGGACTCAAGGCATCGTATGTAGGTACACCAGTCCAGAGCTGGAGCAGTTCTTCTAGGAGGGGCTCCATAAAGACATCAAAATCCTTTCCTAGAGAATCTGGACAAGGGATAAGCAATGACATCATGAAGTTGGACTGATCCATGCATGCCCATGGTGGCAGGTTGTACGGCACCACAAAAACTGGCCACATGCTATAAGACGTGCTCATGTTCCCAAACGGATTAAACCCATCTGTGGCAATGCCAAGTTTTATGTTCCTTGGATCTGCAGCAAAATCAAAATGTATACGGTCAAACTCTTTCCATGCCTCTCCATCCGCTGGATGGCTCAGCTCATTGTCCACAGGTTGCCGCTTCAGCTTGTGCCACTGTACCTCACGCGATGATTTCTTCGAGATGAACATCCGCTGCAGCCTTGGTATCAAGGGAAAGTGCCTCAGTACCTTCTCCGGTATTGACTTCTTCCCATCAGCATCTTTCCACCTAGATGCATTGCATTTTGGACAGTTGTCATGCTTTGCTAAATCCTTCCGAAACAAGACACAGTTATTTGGGCACACATGTATTGACACATAACCTAACCCCAGCCTGCGGATTATGCTCAATGCTTCATCATAAGATCTGGGAACACAACTATTAGGGAATTGCAAGCTCAAAAGACAGAGTATTGCGTTGAATGCGGCATTGCTAATCCGGTAGAAAGACTTGATGTGGAGTAACTTCACGGTGAAGGTAAATCTTGAAAATTTACCCCCTTCATGAGCTGCGCGCTTCGCCTCCTCTAACACCTCAGCAAATAATGATTTCTGTCCATCAGTACGATCTTCAGCATCGTACAAATAGGTCAGGAATCCTATCATCTTCATGCCCATCCTCTTCCTCCAAAACAGCATGATCTCGCAAAACCTTTTCCATGAAATCAATGCCAGCATCACCACCACCCATCATATTAGGGGCCTCTGTATCAGCTTCAAAATGTTGAGGTTGTCTGTCTAAAGGTTCTCCATGATATATCCATCTATCATATGTGCTGGACATCCCATTAAGAAGCAGATGATCTTCCACTCTTCCTTGAGCCATTCTTGGACGGTTGAGGCATTCACAACATGGGCAAAGAATGTGAGCATCATTGGCAAAATTTGCCCGAACAAATGCCATGAAATCATCAACTCCTTTCATATGTTCTTTCGAAAACTTTCTAACTCCTTCTCTAATCCAGCTTCTGTACATCTGCCAAAGACAACAAATTGTTGCAACTTAGCAAATCAATCTAAGTGCATCAACATTAATTAATGAAAATGGATGGAAGTAATGGAAGCTAAAATTCCAGAAAATTTTATATGCTAATTGCCTAACCACAACACTGAAACAAACTAAACTATAAATCAAACCAACACTGAAATTGGCATGAATTTATGTTGCAGAGAAGGCTAATTCAAAATAAACCAAACTAGCTAGCTAGCTAGCTCCTAAAATATACTATGCTGTTTCTATCAATTACAATTACAATTATCCTAACAATCTGTAGACAAACAATTGAAGACCAAGGCCTTGTTTCTGGCCTTGATAAATGAGAGGGGTTAACAGATATTGGCAGTGATTAAATCCCATCTAGCTGAAATCCCCCCCAAATCATAACCGAACAAGGCCAGAACAATTCTTAACAAACAAGCTGAAGAACTCCCAACAGTACATCAAGAAAATTCATCTATGCAACATCTACCAAACAAGCAAGCTATCACCTAATTCCTAATAGTGCATCAACAAAATTCATCTATGCTGAAGAACATCTGACAAAATTCATCAACAAAATTCATCTATGCTCGGCGACGAGGTGCAGATAGTGAGAGAGGAGAGGGGGGAAGAGGAGAGGGGTGCATACCGAGAGGTGTGCTTGCGGCGGCGGCGAGTCCCCCATGCTCGGCGAGCCTCTCCTTGCGTGGGCGTCGTTTCTGCGCCCGCCCCCACCACCGCAGGTGGCCCACGCCCTTGCTGGTCGCTTCGGCAGCCAACCCTGCCTCCACACCCACCGGTTGCTTCCGCTGCTGCCCCCGCCGGGGACAAGGCAAGCGGCGAGGCCGTGGGCGAGGTCACCTGCGGCGAGGCCGTGGGCAAGGTCACCTGTGGCGAGGCCGTTCCTGTCCCCGCCCCCACCATCGCCGGTCGCCCCCACCCCTGTTGGTCGCTTCGGCCGCCGGCCCCGCCCTCGTCCGCCGGCCACGCCCTTGCCCACAGCCCGCCGCCACCTGGTCGGAAGACCTAGAAATTTTTGGCTAAGTGTTGGCTCTGCCCTCAGCCCGCCGCCACCTGGTCGGAATAGGTCCCACTTGTCAATGACTTAGATTTGGCACTATAATATAATATACAGAGCCATTCCGCTAGATGGACAACAATACCTCTCTAGCCCAGTGGTAGCGAACAAGTTAAACAACGCGAGGTCGTGGGTTCGAGTCCCGCCTCGCGCATCTTTTTTACTAACAATTTTAGGGCCTGTCAAGTGGGTCCCTCCTGTAAACGAGCTCTTGTTGAATATACACATGTAAGCGAAAATGACAACTAAGCACTCCACATAGGCGATACTGCTGAGGTGGCCGCCTAATCATACAACTCCATTAAAACTCAAGTGTAACGACCATTCATATTGGTCGTAATTTGTTAGAAATGAAGCATGAACCAGGGCTGTCTGCTTTATGACCATTTCCTCTAATGAAATTACGACCTTTCTGACCAGAATGGTCGTTATGGGTTTGGGTTTGGAGCTCCCTGAACAGCTTTTGACCAATTGGTCTAAAATGGTCATAAATTTATGACCAATTCTTCCAGGGTCACTGACAGAAGGTCATAAGTTGACATATTTCTTGTAGTGAACTATCGGTATGCCTTACTCGGAGCTATATTTTTATTCGTCACATGATATGCGTTTTGCTTGGAGCGTATTTTCAATTTTACTTGCCGTTTGAATAAAATCATTGGATCTGAAATCTTGAATGAAAAAGAATCCTCTCATGGTTAGTTAATTATTTGACTAGTCGGTGTTCTCCACTTATATCCTTTTGGAGTAGTTTGTCATGCACTCACGTGCTTCACGTATATCCTATGAGTAAATGGTTGAATGAATTGAATATCATAAATCTGAATTTATATACGTTTCATATGCTTATTACATGGGGAGTAATGACTTCACATATAATAAGTATAGGTAGTAAACTTATTTAAAGTTAGCAAACGCATAATTGGTCACTTGAACAATTCATGAAAGAATATTGAAGGAAGAGAGATTTCACATATAAATATACTATCTTGGACATCTTTTGCAATTGTGATCACTCATTAAAATATGACATGCTAAAAAGTTGATGTTGGACAAGGAAGACAACTTAATGAGTTATGTTTTCCTATATCCAAAATGTTATATTGTCTTGGATCATCCAACATGTTGTGCTTGCCTTTCTCCCTCATGCTAGCCACATTCTTTGCACCAAGTAGAGATACTACTTGTGCTTCCAAATACCCTTAAACCCAGTTTTGCCATGAGAGTCCACCATACCTACCTATGTATTGAGTAAGATCCTTCAAGTAAGTTGTCATGTTGCAGGCAATAAGAATTTCTCTCTAAATATGTGTGATCTATTAGTGTGGAGAAAATAAGCTTTATACAACATTGTGATATGGAAGCAATAAAAGCGACAGACTGCATAGTAAAGGTCCCTATCACAAGTGGCAATATAAAGTGACGTTCTTTCGCATTAAGATTTTGTGCATCCAATCATAAAAGCACATGACAACCTCTTCTTCCCTCTGCGAAGGGCCTATCTTTTACTTTTATCTTCTACCCTTATACAAGAGTCATGGTGATCATCACCTTTCCCTTTTTACACTTTTTTCCTTTGGCGAGCACTTTGTGTTGGAGCGATCCGGATATATATATATATATATATATATATATATATATATATATATATATATATATATATATATCACTTGGATGTAGGTTTTCATAAATTATTATTGTTGACATTACCCTTGAGGTAAAAGGTTGGGAGGCGAAACTATAAGCCCCTATCTTTCTCTGTGTCCGATTAAAACTTTGAACCCATAAATATCACATGAGTGTTAGCAATTGTGAAAGATTAAATGATAGTTGAGTATGTGGAGTTTGCTGAATCAAAGCTCTTACATAGACCCTTCCCGAAAATAAGATGAATTGCAATTGTTTGATGACTAAGAGCACGGTTTGTTAGTTTTCAAGAAAGTTTATGATCTATACTTTAACATGTGAATAGCTTGTTACTTTATCATGAGAAGTTTTATGAGTTGAGATACTGTTATGATATATAACTAGCAAAGTGGCCCGCTCTTCGCGCGGGCTAGTATTTAATATACTTTGGTTGAAATAAGTTCATATGTACTAGTTATTTGGGTTGGTCATGAAGTGGTGATTTTAAGGATATATAAGAGTTACCCCTATAATGTTTTAGGGCAATATCTGGAGGCTATGTTGTTGCTGAACTTTTTTAGTGCTACAGGCTCGAATGCACAGGTTTTCCTAACGCGGGTGCAGTGATGTGTACATGGTGTGTGGCTTGCTTGACAATCCCGTTGAGGCATATTAAAGTATCTTGTTTTTACTTTTTATCATATAGTGTTTTATTGAGAAGTATCATATGCATCAATGAGTCAATATGGGTAATTTTTTCGTTCATATTCCCGTGAAGTATATGTTAGCATGGATTTATTTTTAAAAAATGTTGCATCACGAAAAATTACATAATTTATGCTAAATGTATGTATATGCACTATACTTTTTTCCTAGATGATGTACATTAATCATGGGCATTTTTTTGTAAGTCATAGCTTACCTTTTAGAACAATTTATAGCTCATTATTTGTAGTAAAATAATTTTTTCGCACTTGAATGGTTAGTTGAGACTTTAGCCCAACAGGCTACCGCAGATGCACACAGCGTTCAGACATCTCTCACACTCCACGGTCCACACCTTCACACAAAGGCTGGTCTTGCCAGATCCCCTTTGTCCCATTTCTCCTTTCCTTCCTTTCTCCATTGACTCCCCGGCTGCTGTTGTCGACTGATGTCCAACCACACATAGAGCAAAGAGACCCTCCATTTCTCTGTTGACTCCCAAATTGATGCCGCCAGTTGATGTCAAGCTACGCAAAGAGAAACATCGGTTTTGTTGCTAATTCAATGTGGCCTTGTGGGCATGGATCTCATCTCCTGTAGCCAGCTTGGATCTGGGCTGAGTTCATCTTCCATAAGACATTGGCAGTTGCCCCTATACCCCTATTCATATTCAAGCTCTCAACTATGTAATGAGCCTCAACTATCAGATAGTATTGAGCATTGATGTTAGGTATCAATTAGTTGTTTCCATCAAATGCTGACGCACATTTCCATTACTTCTGCATATCAGTAGATCATATCCATCATGCCATATCATGTTAGCATTGATATTTTAGTTATTATTTCGAATATAGTTCGTGGTATATAAATTTTTCATGTACTTATCCTCCTCTAATAAAAGGTGAGTAGCAACATCTTGGTGAAGAAGAACTATTCTAAAAGTTATTTCCATGCTTTTAGATATTTATTTATATTCTATTATAAACACATGTATAGGCAGAGATAGGTCTAATTTTTTGATCTGCAGGTCTCATTTCCCCATATTTATTTTTTCACACAGTACAGTTGAACTAATAAACTAATTAAGGTAGTTTTTGTTAGTGAATAACCTTGCAGTTTACGTTTTTGTACCACCCTGTATGATGGCTGCTCTTGATCTTCACCCAATTGACTTATAGCCAAGTTACAAAATGATGATAGTAAGTTACAAAGGTCAAATACAAAGGCGTATTGTTAATTTGTTTATATTCCTTCCACTTTTTTCTGGTCTAGGGACCAGCATTGGCAGTCTTAGGCCCCCTACACCCATTAATTTTGAACAGACTCCCACATACATGTTAATATTAATTAACTAAATAAGAAAACATGTTTGATTGCATTCCACATATAAAGCATAACAATGTCCAGAAGATCTTACTATTTGTCTTACTATATAAAGAGCTTGAGGACTCAGATATCACATAATATATATTTATCAATGTTTGAACCAATGAACTATTTCCACCAATTGTTACTCGAGAGTTGTTCTAAAGAAATGCAAGGAACCTAATCAAATGCCATCCGCCTCATGCCTAGAAGGCGGGTACCCAGTGCCACCACCATCGCCGTAATATTACAATAGCCATTGCCTTCCATATACCTGTACTTCCGCGGGATACAAAACCTCCGGATGTGCCTCCTCCGGAGGCAGTAACCTTGCGGCGAAGATCGAGGAAGTTGGTTGATCGCAGACTTGTACATCAGGAGGCAACAACCCAACAGCCAAGATTGATGAAGCTAGTTGATCTGAGGCTCGGACATGGAGTGGGAATAGTGGCTGGGACCCTAGAGAAGGATATCGGGAATTGATGACTTGAACACGAGTTTTCTTTCTTAAAAAAGATATTGGAACTCGATAGTTTTCCTTTGCAGCTAGGCGATGGCGAAGAGACCACAGATCCTGAAGCAAGATCGGCAGCACTGGTGCAAGGACTCATTGCGACAACTACTACGTGATGTCAAGGACATAGGGGACGCAGCTACGTGTTTTTTTCAAATCATGTTCTCTTTCTTTGGATTAAACCATAATTTCTTTAAATTTGTGGTTCATCCTTGTTCTCTGCTGCGGGAACAATAGTACATGTCCTGGTTGCGGTCCGAGATTGTCTTAATGTAGTCGCCATAATTGTCACCCCGGCAAGGTAGGTCATCAATAATAATGTACGCGTGGGCAGCATGGTGACCACATGCGAGGAGAATTCCCAGTGTAGTGCTGATGCTACTACAGCCTGACAATTGTGTCTGGAAAAGTAGTATCATCGGAACTGAAAGAAGTACCCAGATCGATCAATTATATTGCCTCCGATCAATTCTTCATATGGAGGGCAACACATATTCTTTTCCAATATGTTTCAAAAGTCTGTCTGTGAAGCCACCATTCACATCGAGACCCCATCCGCGCACATGTTGTCTCATCTGCTACTCATCCAAATATTTCGATTAGTTCAACCTTCCATAGGCTTCAACTTTATTTTCTCTGTTCGTCTCACTTGGAAACCTTGCACGATGATCTTGATGTAGGAAAGGTATGCTGATATTTTACATATTAGCAATTAAACGACCAGATACGATGTCCCTTTCTCATGTTGTGTGCGAGCTTGTTGCACGTTAGTTGCGGCAGTGTAGTCCAGATATTTCGCAAGTTCGTCAACTTGGAGATATCCCTACATTACGCAGCATCATCCTTTTCATCAATATGAAGCCCAATGACTCGTGAGCCGCGTTGAGGAGCGAAAGCAAGCTCTTGGATGCATTCTGGTGGATGCAAATATGTGAGGTTATTTTTGTTGACATGCACGTGAAGCTAAATGCAAATATGTGAAGCTATTTTTTTACATGTACGTGAAGCTAGCTTGAAAGGACTACGGGAAGATTGATCTTTTTTTTTTTACCTCGCTGGTCTATCTTTTCTTTACCTGGTTGATCTATTTTTTTAATGGCGTGATGTGTGAGGGCTGATCGATTCATTTTTAGGGAGTGGGGGTACGTGAAGCTAGCTTGAATAGACTTAAAGTTGACCACTTTTTTTAACATGTACGTGAAGCTAACTTGATTGGAGTTGGGGATGATGGACCTTTTTTTCCAGAAATATGGACCCTTTTTTTAACTTTGAGGCTGGTCGGTCCTTTTTTTATGGAATTGCTTGGGGGCCGACCAACTTTTTATTTGACGTGATCATCTTTTTTTTAGGAAGTGGAGGCTGATTCGATCCAGCACAATGTTTAAAAACGTGAAATCTTACGTACAGGTTGAGGATAGCTCTATTTCTTTTTTTTGGATGGATCACTCTTAGATCTAATCCATTAATTACGTCTTTTAAGTAATGGGTCCACCAAATCAACGGCAAGATGTTTCTAATTATTGTGGTAATTCCTTGCTTACTTATCTTTTTTTCTAATTAACCCGTCAAACACTTTTTATATATAATAGATGATGCTATAAAAAGCGATTGAAACTATCATTGATCAAACTTAAGCACTTGCTAGCATTCACACTTCATAATTTTTTTTATCATTTACCTACTTGAGGACGAGCAGGAATTAAGCTTGGGGATGCTGATTCGTCTCCAACGTATCGATAATTTATGAAGTATTCATGCCATGTTTACTATTGTTTTATATGATTTTGGTATGATTTGATTAGAACTAACCCGGACTGACGCTGTTTTCAGCAGAATTACCGTGGTGTTGTTTTTGTACAGAAATAAAAGTTCTCGGAATGCGATGAAAATCAAAGGAGAATTTTTCTGGAAAATATAAAAAAATACTGGAACAAAAATTTACCGGAGGGGAGTCCCGTGGGCCCCACGAGGGTGCGGGGCGCGCCCACCCCCCCTGGCGCGCCCCTGTGCCTCGTGGACTTCCCGTGGGGCCCCCTGACTTGTTCTCGACGCCAACCTCTCCTATAAATGCCCAAACCTCCAGAAAATAACCTAGATCGAAAGTTTCACCACCGCAAGCCTCTGTAGCCACGAGAAATCAATCCAGGCCCTCTCTGGCACCCTGCCAGAGGGGGCCATCATCACCGGAGGGCATGGAGGAGGATCCCGGAGGGGCCATCATTGCCATGAATGCCAAGGACCAGAGGGAGAACCTCTCCCCATCCAGGGGGAGGCCATGGAGGAGGAAGCACAAGGGGAGAACCTCTCCTCCTCTCTCTCGGTGGCGCCGAAGTGCCATCGGGAGGGGAATCATCGCCGCGGTGATCGTCTTCATCAACATCACCATCATCATCACCATCCTCATCTCTTTTACGCGGTCCACTCTCCCGCGCCCCGCTGTAATCCCTACTTGAACATGGTGCTTTATGCCACATATTATGATCCAATGATGTGTTGCCATCCTATGATGTTTTGAGTAGATTTCCTTTGTCTATGGGTTGATTGATGATCTAGATTGGTGTGACGCCCTCGATTCAATCGTACACTAATCATACACGCAAATGTGTACGATCAAGATCAAGGACTCACGGGAAGATATCCCAACACAACTCTAGACACAAATTAAAATAATACAAGCTTTATATTACAAGCCAGGGGCCTCGAGGGCTCGAATACATAAGCTCGAAAATACAAGAGTCAGCGGAAGCAACAATATCTGAGTACAGACATGAGTTAGACAAGTTTGCCTTAAGAAGGCTAGCACAAAAGTAGCAATGATCGAAAAGGCAAGGCCTCCTGCCTGGGAGCCTCCTAACTACTCCTGGTCGTCGGCGGTCTCCACGAAGTAGTAGGCATCGACGGTGGCATCTGGCTCCTGGGCTCCGACATCTGGTTGCATCAACCGGAAAGAAGAAGAAAGGGGGAAACGGGGAAGCAAAGCAACCGTGAGTACTCATCCAAAGTACTCGCAAGCAAGGATCTACACTACTTATGCAACATTATCAAAGGAAGGCTGTATATGTGGACTGGGCTGCAGAAATGCCAGAATAGAGGGGAGAGCCTAGTCCTATCAAAGACTAGCATCTTCTAGAAGCCACCATCTTGCAGCAACAGGAGGAAGTAGAGTAGCATAAAGTAAAGTAGTAGTAGTGTCATCAACCTCGGCCAGAGATCCTTTCTCGACTCCCTGCGAGAAAGCAATCCCAGATCCATACTATCCAGTTATCATCACAATCCAATTCTCATCACCATCCAGTTCTCATCATAAGTATCCAGTTCTAGTTGTATCGATCGGGATACAACTCCAAGTGTCTGTTACCGTAGGACAGGCTATCGATAGATGTTTTCTTCCCTGCAGGGGTGCACCAACTTACCCACCACGCTCGATTAACTTCGGCCGGACACACTTTCCTGGGTCATGCCCGGCCTCGGCCAAACCATACGCCGCAACTCGACCTAGGCTTAATAGAGAGGCCAGCGCACCGGACTAAACCTATGCCCCCAGGGGTCATGGGCCATCTCCCCGGAAACTCCTGCATGTTGCGTGGGAAGCCGGTGAGCAGACCTAGCTACCTCCTTCAACAAGGCAGGCGCTTACGCAGTCCAACCCGACGCGCACCGCTCAGTCGCTAACGTCTATTAAGCTTCGGCTGATGCATACGACGCAGAACGCCCATACTATGCCCACGTGATGGTTAGTGCTATCAGGCCAGAGGCCCCTCGGATCAAATATCCAAATCGTAGTGGATTAGGAACGCGCGGTAACAAGCAGAGACTCACAAAAGATGTGACCCCGTTGCCCCGTCTCGAGGACTTGCGGCAAGGGCTAGGAATGCCCGGCCACGCCTCGTAATTATCTCGCGGGCACCCTCCAGGTCAACCCGACTCCACATCACTCGGAATTAAGCTCGCGCGGGTACCCGTCAGGGTCGACCCGTCTTTCCAAGCAACAGGATCCAGTGCAAAGTCATAGTAACCATAGTAACCGTGTGTCTAACACCAAGGGGGAAAACATGAGGAATCACCCTTGTTGGATTCCCAGTCGATGTAAACATCAAGGTGAACGTAAGAGGAACCACCCTCGAGGTTCACACTTGAGGGGTTGCACGACAGAGTCGTATCGGAAGTGGTTAAGGAGGAAATCACCCTCGATGACCACGACCGAATAGCTACTCTACAGAGATCTCATCAGGAGTGATGTATGAGGTTCCACCCTCGGCACTCGATGGTAACTCTGCAGAGTCAAGCAACAAAGGGGTGTGATGTGACTTGAGGTGTCGGGGCCTGGTCTTCGATCCCGTTGATCGGGTCTTCTGATAATCCAGCGGGGGCAACAATGACAAGGTGGGGGTCACTGATGGATCACTAACCAACCTATACTAAGCAGTTTAGGATAAGCAGGTAGGTAACAAAGAGCAGGTTACAAAAGCAGGCTATGCATCAGAATAGGAGCAAACAATAACAGTAGCAAAATCTAATGCAAGCATGAGAGAATGGAATGGGCGATATCGGGATGATCAAAAGGGGGGGCTTGCCTGGAAGCTCTGATGAAAAGGAAGAAGTGTCGTCATCGACGTAGTCGATCACAGGGGCAACATCGGTCTCGGGGTCTACCGGAGAGAAGAGGGGGAAGAAACAATAAATATAAAGCAAACAAAGCATCATAAAGCATAACCTGGCAATACGTGGTGCTAGAGGTGAACTAACGTGGTACTACACGTTGCAGACGGAGGGGATAAACATACGAGGATTAATTCCCGGCGTTAGGCGGATTCCGGACAGAGGAAAAGAGGGGGAAAGTTCCATGTTCAACATGCTAGGGGCATGTGACAGATGAACGGACCGCATATCCGGATTCGTCTCGTCGTTCTGAGTAACTTTCATGTAGAAAACATTTTCATCCTAGTTGCGGTTTATTTTCTATGATTTTTCAAAGATTTAAACAATATCCTGAAATTATTATTAAATCTAAAACAGAGTTATTGCACCAGCATGACGTCATCATGACGTCAGCGGTCAACACTGACCATTGACTGGTCAAAGAGGGCAGTGGGTCCCTTCTGTCATTGACCTAACTAACTAACTAACAGATTGATTAGATTAGTTAGGTAATTAGTTTAACTAACACTAATTAATTAAGTTAATTAACTATCCTGATTAATTAATTATTAATTATTATATAACATATTTTTAAACCTTAAAAAACGTTTTGGGGGCGGGCCCCACGTGCAGTGGCTCAAAGGCCTTAGTGGGCTAACGGTGCGGGCGTGGGTGCCGGGCGCCTGGGGAGCCCGACGGGGCGGACCCGGGCGAAGCCGACAAGGCGCCGCGGGGCGCAGGCGAGGCGCGGCAGGTCGGAGCCGGAGTGGGGTGATGCGCGGGGCTGCAGAGGCGGGGTGCGAGCGACGGCGTGCGGCGGCTTGGCCAGAGCAGAGCCGCAGCAGGGGACGGGAAGCGGCGGCCACACGTAGCCATGGGCGCGAGCAGGGGCGAGGGTGCGGGGCCACGGCGCGAACGAGGCACGCGAGAGCGCTTGCGCGCAGGGGGCGACACGCAGGTGTGGCGCGAGGGAGCAGTGGGGAGGCAGCGGTGGCCGCGGATGCGCGCACGAGATGCAGCACGCAGGCGGCGGCGGCGCAGTGTAGCAGCTGCTGCAAGGCCGGAAGCAGGGGAGGCGGCGCGGGGCAAGCGGCTGGACGCGCGCAGGGCGAGCAGGGGGCCGCGGGCGGCTATGGGGGCACGCCTTGGACGCGGAAAGGGCTAGCGGCGGCCAGCGCTAGGCGAGGCGACCGCGCGCAAAAGGTCGTGGGGCAGCGACGAGTACGGTCGGGGGCGAGCAGCAGTGGTAGCGAATAGAGACGGGAGGGTGCCGATAGCCGGGGCGTTGAGAGGCTGTGGGCGTGTGCGGGAGCTCGAGCGTGCTCACGGTTGCGGCGGCGGGCTCGGGCCTCGGCGACGGAGCAGCTAGGGGACGCCTACGATGGAGGGGAGAGGGGCAAAGGTAGGGGGCTCACGTCGGAGTTGTAGAGGGGTGGCAGCGGGCTCGGGGGCGGCTCGACGGCGACACAATCGGCGGCTTGGTGCCGCGGCCGTGCGTGGAGAAGATGCCTTGATGGCGGCGATGTGATGCTTCCCTGCTTGAGCTGCTCCTTGTACTCAATGAAGATGAGATGGGCAGAGCTCCTGGATGTCTTCACGTGGCTCGGGGAGGTCCCAGAGCACGGCTACGAGGCGGCACCGACGATGGAGCTTCGGGCGATGGCTCGATCTGGAATGAGAGGGCGAGGGAGGGGTTACTGGAGGGCTAGGGTTTGCTAGGGAGGGGTTCGAGGGGGCCTTATCCACACGGGAAGACGGCGGGATGGCCGGCGCGTGGCCATCCAAGTGATGGACGCGGCGCGCTCGTCCACGAGGTCTCTGGTGAACAGAGGAAGAAGGAGGCGGGGGAAAGTTGGCCTGGGGGGATTCGGCCTGTTACTGTGGACTTGTGGCCCAAGTGCACAGTGGGGCCTTTTCCTTTTTCCCTCTTTTCTAATTTCAAATTTATTTTATTTTTTGCAATTTTTTTAGTGCCAAATGAGTTTTGTTTTGAACAAAACTTGGTACATAAATCTAACAAAATACCTTGAGATGAAACAAAACGTTGGGGTCAAAAAGGATTTGTCTAATCAATTTTTAGAAATTGAAAAGCCCAATTTTAATGCTGCTGGACCACCAAATTAATTCCCATGGGCATTTTGGGAATTCAGAAGAGGTTGGTTTCAACATGACAATGATCAGGGAAAATTTATAGGATAAGGTGAAAATTTTAGTTTTACTGCTCGAAGAAATAATTTATTCAACTTATTTTAAATTTGAAAAAGGCTTTGATTTTTGGACAAGTGGCAAGCTGCATAGTAATCACGATGACATAGCCACCATTTGGGAGAGATTACTGTAGCATGATTCTCGGGGTGTTACAATTGGTACGAGTTGTATGTTTTATTTTGGTGCTGCCCTATAGTGCCCTCCGTGTCGCGCAAGCGTGAGGGATTCCCGCTGTAGGGTGTTGCAATACATTCATGATTCGCTTATAGTGGGTTGCTTGACTGACAGAAGCATAAACCCGAGTAAGGGGGTTGTTGCGTATGGGATAAAGAGGACTTGATGCTTTAATGCTATGGTTGGGTTTTACCTTAATGATCTTTAGTAGTTGCGGATGTTTGCTAGAGTTCCAATCATAAGTGCATATTATCCAAGAGGAAAAGGTATGTTAGCTTATGCCTCTCCCTCATATGAAATAGCAATGACGACTACCGGTCTTGTTAATAATTGCCTAAGACAATTCCGCACACCGATCCACCATTATTCCACACTCGCTATTTATAATATTTAGTAATATATTCTAACTTTATGATAATAGAATCTACTTTTATATTTTATCTCTCCGATACCATGCAAAATTATCCTCTTCATACCCACAACTTAGTTTTATTTCTCGTTTCTAGTTGGAAGCAAACGTTCGGTGTACGTAGAGTCGTGTCAGTGGCAGATAGGGCTTGAGAGAATATTGATCTTACCTTTAGCTCCTTGTGGGTTCGACACTCCATACTTATCACTTCCACCATTGGGAATTGCTACGATGATTCCCTACACTTGGGGATTATCAAGGATCGGCTCGCCGGTGACATGGAAGTGCTTCGCACCTTGGACAGGTATTTTGTCTACCATCCGGGGCTTCAGAGGCGGCTGGCTGCTTGAAGCAACTCTAGCGCCTTTAGGGCCTTTCTTATCCGGTCTCCTCCTTTGCTTCTTGGTGGGTGGTGGTAGTGAGCCCACCATACCTTCCCTAACCACGGCCCCCAGTGTCGTCGGGCTAATCAGTGGACGGGCCTCGGGGGGTTGCTCGGTACAGGCGGCATCTGGAGGTGTCTCCTGCGAGGATCGCTTGAAGAGAGACTTTTTGCATTCCGCCTTAGGATGTTTCGGCTCCAGCAAATCAGGCAGCATCAAGTCATCATCTCCACGATCATAGCCTGAGTCTTCGTCGTCCTGAGTCATCAATCCTCCATCATCATTGGCGGTATTGAAATACTTGTCTGGGTCATCATCATCATGCTCCATGTCATCATCAACATTTGCTTCTTTAATAGCAGGGGTGACATCATCTGGCACTACTGGAGGCTCTCCCTCACGTCGTCCGCTATCACCCTCCACGACACGTGTAGGTAATTTGGTAGGTGGGGAGGTGTTCATACCTTCTTGAGAAGGTGGCGTTGGCGTAATACTGGGTGCCTCGAGACGAAGAAGAGACTTCAGCCCAGGCAAGAACCAGCTCTAGCATGCGCCAATCATCTTAGGGGTCTCGTCGTCATCGACTGGTACCGGAGGAGGCAAATCCTCGAAGCCCGCTAAGACACTGGCCACGTTAACCTTGAAGACGCCATCGGGCATCTCTCGGTTGTGGAACATGCGGTCCTTCGGCTTCACGATCGTTGACTTTCCCACGACCACCTTCTGGCCCTTGATGTCGTAGAGTAGGGTGCACGGGGTGTTGTCGGCCTACGAAGGAGATATGTCTGCGACGTCAAACATCCAAACGGGAACTGAAACGGAAGACTATAGACATGCTGGTGAAAAGGGTATGACGCGTAATTACCGTGAGGGCGTCGAGCTCAGCCAGTGATGAAGGCCCACCGAGCATGCAAGAGATGGAGGTCGGGCTGCTATGAACAGGAGCGGGACTTGTTGCGGTTGCTTGAGCAGGTGCTGGTGCTGTGGTGTTCGCCGAATTGCTCCTGACAAAGCTGGGAATGGGAAAGTCCTCTGGCCGTGCATTTGGATTGTTCTTCGTGAAATCGAAAAGTGTCGGAATCAAGCTGACCACCGCGTTAGTGACTGCTGCACTAACGGCCCCGAGCAACTCTTCTTTGGTCTCAACTTTGGTCTTATTAACCGAAATCGCAACCTTCTCGTCGATGCTCTGCTGAGTGACGACCGGCCGTCTGTTCCTTCTTTCCTCTGGCTCCTCGTGGTAGCACGTCTTCCATGAGGTGCCATCTCCGACGCTGTGCACACGCCCATAGGATGGCGGCTTGTCCATCGGGACCTTTTTTAGTATGTTCAGGGCCCGGTTGAATGGGGTGTCCCACTTGGGCCTTGCCGACGACTGTGACGACTCGTCGCTTTCGGCTGCCTTTTGGTGCTGCTCTTTCTGCAAAAGGAACGTGGATGGTTTACTAATGTGACAAAACTTGCAGTCGAATTGATTGGAAGCTAATATGATAACGTGGTAATATAACAATTACCAGAAGTCTCATGAACTCCCTCGTGTTCGGGTCCGTGTAAAGGATCTTATTGACTTCGTCCCACTTGTACCAGGCCCTGATCCAGTCATGCTCCAGCGGATCGGTGAACTCCGCCAAGGGGTCTAGGATTCCGTGACTTTCACGTTCGGCGTCCTCCTTGGCCCATACGTGCCTCTTCCCCTCGTAACCACGGCTTCCGAGGCAGTGGGGAGGCATGTTCCTGGCCTGGAGCGCCTTCATTTTCTCCGACTTTGCCTTGACACTTTCTTTACCGCAATTCTCCTTGAATTTTGCAAAGTCCTCTTCCGTTATTGATGGATTATCAGCATGAATCTTGGACCACGGTTCATTCTTCGCAATCGCTTTTCTCACCCGAAATTTCCAGGAGGACAAGTCGTTGGTGAACGTCACCATCGCCTTGTCGTTTATCTTTGTCATGGCGATGTCTTCCCACGGATCTTTATATTTTCTTCATTCCGGCCAAGGAACAAGAACCTATCACTACTAGGGAAAACCCTAGCAGTAGCGCTGGTTTTATGCTCATTAGTAGCGCGGGTAGGCGCGCTACTAATAAGGCGCTACAGCTATTGCTTAGCAGTAACGCGTGCCGCACGCGCTACCGCTAGGACAAATAGCTGCAGCGCTTGTTCGCTCCCACGCTGCTGCTAATGTAACTACTGGCAGCGTGTTTTCTTTCCATCGCTACTAGTACTGTTTTTTTATTTTTTTATTTTTAGTGTATTTATGCGCCATCGTACAAATATTGGTACAATACCAGTTATGAGGTTTACATCATTATGGCCATAACAGTGTGTCAAATGAAGGTGGATTAGGTTCAAGTGGAGGCAATATGTGGTGCATGTCAAAAGTATACTACTAATCCAAACTTGATCTAGTTTGGACTAGTAGACTTTCGATGTGCACCACATGTTGCCTCCACTTGAATCTAATCCGCCAGCACAAGCTATTTAATCATCATCATAATCATTACCACCAACAATATTTATTTAATCACCACTAACACTAGCTAATAATAATCATCAGTCATTACCACCAATACTAGCTATTTTATCATCATAGTAATAGTGTAGCACATCATCATCCTCAAACTCATTTCTAGCTAATCACTCCTGCTGCTCTCTCTTAGGTAAAACAACATAAAACATGTGTAGCTCTCCTCCTTGATCAAGTTGGAGCATGCAGATGAACCCGTCTCCTAATTTTGGGTAGCACATCTGTTTGCTGCCCCCTAGTACTTGTCTGCGCTCCCCCATCACATATCTGGTCCAGTCTTGCACTATTAAGCATTCATCACTGATCTTGAATGCACTAAAGTAACATGTATGATATCTTGGCCGTAAGCTAATAATACTCATGGTACCTTTAGTCTCGATCCCATAAGGCACAACATTCATCGGGAGTCCCTGTTGAAGAACATCGTATGGTCACATACCTAGCAATGAAGTTTAGCTTCACAAATAATGTATGGAAAAGATGCACTAAGGACAAATAGTAAAAATCTTACCATCCTTCCTAAATAGATGTGACCGTAGTTCATGACGAACACTATTGGTCGCACGTTTTGAGTATTAAGATTTCTAAGTCCAGGAAGAAAATTTGTCTTGACAGTATCAAGATCCTCAAGCCATGAAACATAATAACTTAGCTCCTCGTAGTTTAGTTCAGCCCCGGGACAGTAGTAGGTCCTGTCTACCAAGCGCTGGACATGTTTGCTTGCACCGAAATAAGCTGACAATACAAATTAGTTGTCAACTATTTTTGAATAAACAATATAAAAGACATAAATATGGTTGAGAAACTTACATTTTGGTGTAACTGGAGGCGTCTTCACATCGACCCAGATGTCGGTATTACCTTCAATATCATCTTCCGGATGAATATCAAAGGTGATAACCATATCAGGCTGAAATGCATAAGTCTTGCATAGTGCTCGCCATGTTTTGCATCCAAAATAGGTGTAGTCGTCTGAATTGTATAATTTTGCGTGGAAAATATAACCATGCTCGGTCTTCAAATAAACTTTCTTTACCTCCATAGTATGACTGAAACCTATCTTATCCAATACAAAAACTCTTGCATGGAAGGGGATACGCTAGTAGAATAGTAAAAAAATATAAGTTGAAGCAAATGAAGCAGATGTCATGCTTAATTACGAAAAAAGACTTGTCGTTGTGACTTACTGTATCCACCTCGAAGTTCTCGTCTAGCTTGATGCTGAAGCGCCTATCATCATCTAGGAAGATTCTGTCGCACAGGCCGCGCTCGTCTTCGCAGTATTTGCAAATACCGAAATCCTTTTTGTCGTTAGACATTTCCTATGTTCATAGTTAAAACATTAATTGAAAATCGATAGAAGACAACTACCAGGATACTCAACACACAAATCCCGGGCACTCAATATTTCCTACATATTCTGGCAAAAGTCATGCCAAAATTCACGGAAAAATCCGGCATGAAATTTGCCGGAACGGAAATGAATCAACACTCATGCAAAACATAGGCCACTCGGAGGTGTAACCTGCAAACATGACCGACCACTTGGACATTGAGCAACACAAGATATACATTTCAAAATATCTTATAAGAATCAAATTAGCATGCATTCAATAAGCAAAAGTAAATCATCTCATGCGTCCGTACATCGTCGAATATTATCACTAATACATCCAAATAGTGTCATACATATAACATCACTAGTACAACTAAAACCCTAGCACACGACGGGTATCGGTGCGGGCGGTGGACACCCACAGAGAAGGAACCATCACGGGATCATAGCTCTAGTGAGATCCCTGGAGAACCTGCCAGGTATTGGAGAACCTGTGCTCTAACGCAAACAAGTAGCGACGGACGTGCGCGTCCTCCTCACTGACACGGTGACGCACCACCTCCGCGGAGTCCTCGAGCCTCTGGACCGTCACTGGCCCACGCAACCGCCACCAAAGAAGGTTCGGGTCAATGATAGGCTGGCTCCTCACCAACCTGCGCCCCCCGGTAGGTAGCGCCTCCCAGTACCACCCCGGCGGAGCCCAGTCCCGGACATGGCCCATCTGGTCAAGCAGGTGTCGTCCTCCGCTGACTCGACGACGAGGATGCGGGATAGGCATCGTCCACGTCGATGCGGGAAAATTGCTTTAACTAAAAAAATAGCAACAAGTTCTTACTAACTAGTTCTATTAATTCAACTAGTTCTTACTAAAAATAAACTTACTATAAATAAAAATATTCTAGTACCTAATTAGTACCTAGTTCTTACTAACTAATTAGTACCTAAGAACTACTGCCCTAATTACCATCTAATTTGATGAACCTATAGGGGTGTAAAGTGGTAGCGGATATTCCAATTATCCAACTATAAAGTGAAATAAGTGGTCAAATTTTACTCGTTTTATGATTCATCTTAGAAATTTGATTCATTTCCACCCTTACATGAACCCTAACTCATTTGAGCCGCATCCGCATCTGATTCGTTTCCACCCTAACTAATTTGATGGAGGTAGAAACCCTAGGCAGAGGTAGGGGAGAGGGAGGAGCAGGCGTGCTCACCTCGGGTGCCTGTGACGAGGGAGGGGCAGGCGGCGTCGAGGTCGTGGTTGGGGCTCCGGGGCGG
>NC_041382.1:24950199-24962160 GCF_002162155.2 Triticum dicoccoides
GCGGCGTTGAGGTCGGGGTCGGGGGCGGCGTCCGGGGTGACGTTGAGGTCGGGAGCGGGGGCGGCGTTGAATCTGGGGTCGGGGGCGGCGTAGAGGGTGTGCGGAGAGCGCGTGGCGGCCGAGGGGCGACGGCGGCGGCGAGAGTGGAGTTGGATTTGGGGGATGAAGTGGCCGTGGGGAAGGACGAACCGCGTGATTTGGGGGATATTGTGCAACTTCTTTAGGAGCATTTTCTCCATATGTGGTATGAGCATCAACCTCTCGTCGTTGATGTTTGCGGTTTCCCTGAGGATGCATCCAAGTTGATTGCCCCATCATGAGTGTGCTTCCTCTGGTGCCGTTGGCTCTAACTTCTTGGGGTGCATCTCCGTGACGGGACATGTTACAAAAGAATCCTTTGATGACCCCATTCATCCTCTCGAACGCATCTGTTGGAAATATGCCCTAGAGGCAATAATAAAAGTATTATTATTATATTTCTTTGTTCATGATAATTGTCTTTATTCATGCTATAACTGTATTATCCGGAAATCGTAATACACGTGTGAATACATAGACCATAATATGTCCCTAGTAAGCCTCTAGTTGACTAGCTCGTTGATCAACAGATAGTCATGGTTTCCTAGCTATGGACGTTGGATGTCATTGATAACGGGATCACATCATTAGGAGAATGATGTGATGGACAAGACCCAATCCTAACCATAGCACAAGATCGTGTAGTTCGTTTGCTAGAGCTTTTCCAATGTCAAGTATCTTTTCCTTTGACCATGAGATCGTGTAACTCCCGGATACCGTAGGAGTGCTTTGGGTGTACCAAACGTCACAACGTAACTGGGTGACTATAAAGGTGCACTACAGGTATCTCCGAAAGTGTCTGTTGGGTTGACACGGATCGAGACTGGGATTTGTCACTCCGTATGACGGAGAGGTATCACTGGGCCCACTCGGTAATGCATCATCATAATGAACTCAAAGTGACCAAGTGTCTGGTCACGGGATCATGCATTACGGTACGAGTAAAGTGACTTGCCAGTAACGAGATTGAACGAGGTATTGGGATACCGACGATCGAATCTCGGGCAAGTAACATATCGATTGACAAAGGGAATTGCATACGGGGTTGATTGAATCCTCGACATCGTGGTTCATCCGATGAGATCATCATGGAGCACGTGGGAGCCAACATGGGTATCCAGATCCCGCTGTTGGTTATTGACCGGAGAGTCGTCTCGGTCATGTCTACATGTCTCCCGAACCCGTAGGGTCTACACACTTAAGGTTAGGTGACGCTAGGGTTGTAGGGATATGTATATGCAGTAACCCGAATGTTGTTCGGAGTCCCGGATGAGATCCCGGACATCACGAGGAGTTCCGGAATGGTCCGAAGGTAAAGAATTATATATAGGAAGTGTTGTTTCGGCCATCGGGGCAAGTTTCGGGGTCACCGGTATTGTACCGGGACCACCGGAAGGGTCCCGGGGGCCCACCGGGTGGGGCCACCTGCCCCGGGGGTCACATGGGCTGTAGGGGGTGCGCCTTGGCCTACATGGGCCAAGGGCACCAGCCCCAAGGGCCCATGCGCCTAGGGTTTCCCAAAGGGGAAGAGTCCCACTTGAGGAAGGCACCCCTAGGTGCCTTGGGGGGGAGGGAAACCTCCCCTTGGCCGCCGCCCCCCTAGGAGATTGGATCTCCTAGGGCCGGCGCCCCCCCTTGGCCCTCCTATATATAGTGGGGGAAGGAGGGCTCTTGAGACAAGCCTTTGGTTGCCTCCTTCTCCCTCTCCAACACCTCCTCCTCCTCCATAGTGCTTAGCGAAGCCCTGCCGGAGTACTGCAGCTCCATCACCACCACGCCGTCGTGCTGCTGCTGGAGCCATCTTCCTCAACCTCTCCTCTCCCCTTGCTGGATCAAGAAGAAGGAGACGTTACGCTGACCGTACGTGTGTTGAACGCGGAGGTGCCGTCCGTTCGGTGCTAGGATCTCCGGTGATTTGGATCACGTCGTGTACGACTACTTCATCCACGTTCTTTGAACGCTTCCGCTCGCTATCTACAAAGGTATGTAGATGCATCCGATCGCTCGTTGCTAGATGAAGTTATAGATGGATCTTGGTGAAACCGTAGGAAATTTTTTGTTTTCTGCAACGTTCCCCAACAGTGGCATCATGAGCTAGGTCTATGCGTAGTTCTTCTTGCGCGAGTAGAACACAATTTGTTGTGGGCGTAGATGTTGTCAGCTTTCTTGCCGCTACTAGTCTTATCTTGCTTCAACGGTATTGTGCGATGAAGCGGCCCGGACCAATCTTACACGTATGCTTACGTGAGACCGGTTCCACCGACAAACATGCACTAGTTGCATAAGGTGGCTGGCGGGTGTCTGTCTCTCCTACTTTAGTTGGAGCGGATTCGATGAAAAGGGTCCTTATGAAGGGTAAATAGAAGTTGACAAATCACGTTGTGGCTTTCACGTAGGTAAGAAAACGTTCTTGCTAGAACCCTATTTCAGCCACGTAAAACTTGCAACAACGATTACAGGACGTCTAACTTGTTTTTGCAGCAAGTGCTTTGTGATATGATATGGCCAAAGTTGTGATGAATGATGAATGACATATATGTGATGTATGAGTTGTTCATGCTATTGTAATAGGAATCACGACTTGCAAGTCGATGAGTATGACAACCGGCAGGAGCCATAGGAGTTGTCTTTATTTTTGTATGACCTGCGTGTCATTAAGAAACGCCATGTAAATTACTTTACTTTATTGCTAAACGCGTTAGCCATAGTAGTAGAAGTAATAGTTGGCGAGCAACTTCATGGAGACACGATGATGGAGATCATGGTGTCATGCCGGTGACGAAGATGATCATGGAGCCCCGAAGATGGAGATCGAAGGAGCTATATGATATTGGCCATATCATGTCACTACTATATAATTGCATATGATGTTTATTATGTTTATGCATCTTGTTTACTTAGAACGACGGTAGTAAATAAGATGATCCCTTACAACAATTTCAAGGAGTGTTCCCCCTAACTGTGCACCGTTGTGACAGTTCGTCATTTCGAAGCACCACGTGATGATCGGGTGTGATAGATCCTTACGTTCACATACAACGGGTGTAAGACAGTTTTACACATGCAAAACACTTAGGGTTAACTTGACGAGCCTAGCATGTACATACATGGCCTCGGAACACAGAGACCGAAAGGTCGAACACGAGTCGTATGGAAGATACGATCAACATGAAGATGTTCACCGACGATGACTAGTCCGTCTCACGTGATGATCGGACACGGCCTAGTCGACTCGGATCGTATAACACTTAGATGACTAGAGGGATGTCTAATCTGAGTGGGAGTTCATTAATAATTTGATTAGATGAACTTAATTATCATGAACTTAGTCTAAAATCTTTACAATATGTA
Organism: Triticum dicoccoides; assembly: GCF_002162155.2. Taxonomy (NCBI): domain Eukaryota; kingdom Viridiplantae; phylum Streptophyta; class Magnoliopsida; order Poales; family Poaceae; genus Triticum; species Triticum dicoccoides. The sequence continues at coordinate 24,953,629 of NC_041382.1, forward strand.
TTGTAGATCAAATGGCCAACGTTGTCTTCAATTTCAACGCGTTCCTAGAGAAAACCAAGCTGAAAGACGATGGCAGCAACTATAAGGACTGGGTCCGGAACCTGAGGATCATCCTCATAGCTGCCAAGAAAGATTATGTCCTACAAGCACCGCTAGGTGACCCTCCCATCCCACAGAACCAAGACGTTATGAACGCTTGGCAGACACGTACTGATGATTACTCCCTCGTTCAGTGCGGCATGCTTTACAGCTTAGAACCGGGGCTCCAAAAGCGTTTTGAGAGACATGGAGCATATGAGATGTTCGAAGAGCTGAAAATGGTTTTTCAAGCTCATGCCCGGATCGAGAGATATGAAGTCTCCGACAAATTCTTCAGCTGTAAGATGGAGGAAAATAGTTCTGTCAGTGAGCACATACTCACTATGTCTGGGTTACATAACTGCTTGACTCAGCTGGGAGTTAATCTCCCGGATGATGCGGTCATTGACAGAATCCTCCAGTCGCTTCCACCAAGATACAAGAGCTTTGTGATGAACTTCAATATGCAGGGGATGGAAAAGACCATTCCTGAAGTATTTGCTATGCTGAAATCAGCAGAGGTAGAAGTCAAGAAGGAACATCAAGTGTTGATGGTGAATAAAACCACTAAGTTCAAGAAGGGCAAGGGTAAAAAGAACTTCAAGAAGGACGGCAAGGAAGTTGCCGCGCCTGGCAAGAAAGCTGCCGGGAAGAAGCCAAAGAATGGACCCAAGCCCGAGACTGAGTGCTTTTATTGCAAGGGAAGTGGTCACTGGAAGCGGAACTGCCCCAAATACTTAGCGGACAAGAAGGCTGGCAACACCAAAGGTATATTTGATATACATGTAATTGATGTGTACCTTACCAGTACTCGTAGTAACTCCTGGGTATTTGATACCGGTGCCGTTGCTCATATTTGTAACTCACAGCAGGAGTTGCGGAATAAATGGAGACTAGCGAAGGACGAGGTGACGATGCGCGTCGGGAATGGTTCCAAGGTCGATGTGATCGCCGTCGGCACGCTACCTCTACATTTACCTACGGGATTAGTTATAAACGTCAATAATTGTTATTTAGTGCCAAGTTTGAGCATGAACATTGTGTCAGGATCTCGTTTAATACGAGATGGCTACTCATTTAAATCCGAGAATAATGGTTGTTCTATTTATATGAGAGATATGTTTTATGGTCATGCTCCGATGGTCAATGGTTTATTCTTAATGAATCTCGAACGTAATATTACACATATTCATAGTGTGAATACCAAAAGATGTAAAGTTGATAACGATAGTCCCACATACTTGTGGCACTGCCGCCTTGGTCACATAGGTGTCAAACGCATGAAGAAGCTCCATGCAGATGGACTTTTAGAGTCTCTTGATTATGAATCATTTGACACGTGCGAACCATGCCTCATGGGTAAAATGACCAAGACTCCGTTCTCAGGAACAATGGAGCGAGCAACCAACTTATTGGAAATCATACATACCGATGTGTGCGGTCCAATGAGTGTTGAGGCTCGCGGTGGCTATCGTTATGTTCTCACCCTCACTGATGACTTGAGTAGATATGGGTATATCTACTTAATGAAACACAAGTCTGAAACCTTTGAAAAGTTCAAGGAATTTCAGAGTGAGGTTGAGAATCAACGTGACAGGAAAATCAAGTTTCTACGATCAGATCGTGGAGGAGAATACTTGAGTCACGAATTTGGCACACACTTAAGAAAATGTGGAATAGTTTCACAACTCACGCCGCCTGGAACACCTCAGCGTAACGGTGTGTCCGAACGTCGTAATCGCACTCTATTAGATATGGTGCGATCTATGATGTCTCTTACCGATTTACCGCTATATTTTTGGGGCTATGCTTTAGAGGCTGCCTCATTCACTTTAAATAGGGCTCCGTCTAAATCCGTTGAGACGACACCGTATGAATTATGGTTTGGGAAGAAACCTAAGCTGTCGTTTCTAAAAGTTTGGGGATGCGATGCTTATGTCAAGAAACTTCAACCTGAAAAGCTCGAACCCAAGTCGGAAAAATGCGTCTTCATAGGATACCCTAAAGAAACTGTTGGGTATACTTTCTACCTCAGATCCGAAGGCAAGATCTTTGTTGCCAAGAATGGATTCTTCCTAGAGAAAGAGTTTCTCTCGAAAGAAGTAAGTGGGAGGAAAGTAGAACTTGATGAAGTATTACCTCTTGAACCGGAAAATAGCGCAACTCAAGAAAATGTTCCTGAGGTGCCTGCACCAACTAGAGAGGAAGTTATTGATGATGATCAAGATACTTTTGATCAAGCTCCTACTGAAATTCGAAGGTCCACAAGGACACATTCTGCACCAGAGTGGTACGGTAACCCTGTCTTGGAAATCATGTTGTTAGACAACGGTGAACCTTCGAACTATGAAGAAGCGATGGCGGGACCGGATTCCGACAAATGGCTAGAAGCCATGAAATCCGAGATAGGATCCATGTATGAAAACGAAGTATGGACTTTGACTGACTTGCCCGATGATCGGCGAGCCATAGAAAATAAATGGATCTTTAAGAAGAAGACAGACGCGGATGGTAATGTGACCATCTATAAAGCTCGACTTGTCGCTAAGGGTTATCGACAAGTTCAAGGGGTTGACTACGATGAGACTTTCTCACCGGTAGCGAAGCTAAAGTCCGTCCGAATCATGTTAGCAATTGCTGCATACTATGATTATGAGATATGGCAAATGGACGTCAAAACGGCTTTCCTTAACGGTTATCTTAAGGAAGAACTGTATATGATGCAGCCGGAAGGTTTTGTCGATCCTAAGAATGCTGACAAGGTGTGCAAGCTCCAACGCTCGATTTATGGGCTGGTGCAAGCATCTCGGAGTTGGAACATTCGCTTTGATGAGATGATCAAAGCGTTTGGGTTTATGCAGACTTATGGAGAAGCCTGCGTTTACAAGAAAGTGAGTGGGAGCTCTGTAGCATTTCTCATATTATATGTAGATGACATACTTTTGATGGGAAATGACATAGAACTCTTGGACAGCATCAAGGCCTACTTGAATAAGAGTTTTTCAATGAAGGACCTTGGAGAAGCTGCTTATATATTAGGCATCAAGATCTATAGGGATAGATCGAGACGCCTCATAGGTCTTTCACAAAGCACATACCTTGATAAGATTTTGAAGAAGTTCAAAATGGATCAGTCCAAGAAAGGGTTCTTGCCTGTGTTGCAAGGTGTGAGATTGAGCTCGGCTCAATGCCCGACCACGGCAAAAGATAAAGAAGAGATGAGTGGCATCCCCTATGCTTCAGCCATAGGATCTATTATGTATGCCATGCTGTGTACCAGACCTGATGTAAACCTTGCCGTAAGTTTGGTAGGAAGGTACCAAAGTAATCCCGGCAAGGAACACTGGACAGCGGTCAAGAATATCCTAAAGTACCTGAAAAGGACAAAGGACATGTTTCTCGTTTATGGAGGTGACGAAGAGCTCGTCGTAAAGGGTTACGTCAACGCTAGCTTCGACACAGATCTGGATGACTCTAAGTCACAAACCGGATACGTGTATATGTTGAATGGTGGAGCAGTGAGCTGGTGCAGCTGCTAGCAGAGCGTCGTGGCGGGATCTACATGTGAAGCGGAGTACATGGCAGCCTCGGAGGCAGCACATGAAGCAATATGGGTGAAGGAGTTCATCACCGACCTAGGAGTCATACCCAATGCGTCGGGGCCAATCAAACTCTTCTCTGATAACACTGGAGCTATTGCACTTGCCAAGGAGCCCAGGTTTCACATGAAAACCAGGCACATCAAGCGTCGCTTCAACTCCATTCGTGAAAATGTTCAAGATGGAGACATAGATATTTGTAAAGTGCATACGGACCTGAATGTAGCAGATTCGTTGACTAAACCTCTCCCTAGGGCAAAACATGATCAACACCAGAATTCCATGGGTGTTCGATTCATCACAATGTAACTAGATTATTGACTCTAGTGCAAGTGGGAGACTGTTGGAAATATGCCCTAGAGGCAATAATAAAAGTATTATTATTATATTTCTTTGTTCATGATAATTGTCTTTATTCATGCTATAACTGTATTATCCGGAAATCGTAATACACGTGTGAATACATAGACCATAATATGTCCCTAGTAAGCCTCTAGTTGACTAGCTCGTTGATCAACAGATAGTCATGGTTTCCTGGCTATGGACGTTGGATGTCATTGATAACGGGATCACATCATTAGGAGAATGATGTGATGGACAAGACCCAATCCTAAGCATAGCACAAGATCGTGTAGTTCGTTTGCTAGAGCTTTTCCAATGTCAAGTATCTTTTCCTTTGACCATGAGATCGTGTAACTCCTGGATACCGTAGGAGTGCTTTGGGTGTACCAAACGTCACAACGTAACTGGGTGACTATAAAGGTGCACTACAGGTATCTCCGAAAGTGTCTGTTGGGTTGACACGGATCGAGACTGGGATTTGTCACTCCGTATGACGGAGAGGTATCACTGGGCCCACTCGGTAATGCATCATCATAATGAGCTCAAAGTGACCAAGTATCTGGTCACGGGATCATGCATTACGGTACGAGTAAAGTGACTTGCCGGTAACAAGATTGAACGAGGTATTGGGATACCGACGATCGAATCTCGGGCAAGTAACATATCGATTGACAAAGGGAATTGCATACGGGGTTGATTGAATCCTCGACATCGTGGTTCATCCGATGAGATCATCGTGGAGCATGTGGGAGCCAACATGGGTATCCAGATCCGCTGTTGGTTATTGACCGGAGAGTCGTCTCGGTCATGTCTACATGTCTCCCGAACCCGTAGGGTCTACACACTTAAGGTTAGGTGACGCTAGGGTTGTAGGGATATGTATATGCAGTAACCTGAATGTTGTTCGGAGTCCCGGATGAGATCCCGGACGTCACGAGGAGTTCCGGAATGGTCCGGAGGTAAAGAATTATATATAGGAAGTGCTGTTTCGGCCATCGGGACAAGTTTCGGGGTCACCGGTATTGTACCGGGACCACCGGAAGGGTCCCGGGGGCCCACCGGGTGGGGCCACCTGCCCCGGGGGCTACATGGGCTGTAGGGGGTGCGCCTTGGCCTACATGAGCCAAGGGCACCAGCCCCAAGGGCCCATGCTCCTAGGGTTTCCCAAAGGGGAAGAGTCCCACTTGAGGAAGGCACCCCTAGGTGCCTTGGGGGGAGGGAAACCTCCCCTTGGCCGCCGCCCCCCTAGGAGATTGGATCTCCTAGGGCCGGCGCCCCCCCCCCTTGGCCCTCCTATATATAGTGGGGGAAGGAGGGCTCTTGAGACAAGCCTTTGGTTGCCTCCTTCTCCCTCTCCAACACCTCCTCCTCCTCCATAGTGCTTAGCGAAGCCCTGCCGGAGTACTGCAGCTCCATCACCACCAGGCCATCGTGCTGCTGCTGGAGCCATCTTCCTCAACCTCTTCTCTCCCCTTGCTGGATCAAGAAGAAGGAGACGTTACGCTGACCGTACGTGTGTTGAACGCGGAGGTGTCGTCCGTTCGGTGCTAGGATCTCCGGTGATTTGGATCACGTCGTGTACGACTACTTCATCCATGTTCTTTGAACGCTTCCGCTCACGATCTACAAAGGTATGTAGATGCATCCGATCACTCGTTGCTAGATGAACTCATAGATGGATCTTGGTGAAACCGTAGGAAATTTTTTGTTTTCTGCAACGTTCCCCAACAGCATCATGCTGTGAAGGAATGTCGGCCCGAGGTCGACAATGTCGTCCACGATGTGGACACACAGATGCACCATGACGTCAAAGAACGTGGGCGGTAAGTACATCTCAAGCTCCACATAGTATGACAACGATCTCTTCCTGTAGCCTTCAGAACTGCTTCACACTTATGGACTTTCGAGATATAACGTCGAAGAAGTTGCAGAGACCAGTAAGCGTGTCACGGACGTGCTTCTCCATTATCCCTCTAATGGCAACCGGGAGTATCTGCGTCATCATCACGTGACAGTCATGCGACTTCATCCCGTTGAACCTTTTCTTCTTGGGGTCTAGAAATCTGCTTATCTTCCCACAGTAACCGGAACTGACTTTGATTCCCATAAGGCACTTGATGAATTGATCGATCTCCTTCGCACTTAAGGTGAAGCAAGAAGGGGGCAATAATTCTCCTCCTTCTTGTTGACTTTTTTGCCCCTTTTCCCCTCCTCCGTCTCCGTCTCCCTCTCCTCCATCAACTTTTTACGGTGGAGATCTTTCCTGATCTTCAAATCTTCCAAGTCTTTCCTTGCCTTCGGCCCATCCTTGGTCTTCTCCGGCATTTTCATCAGTGTGCCAAGCAAGCTCTCGAGGACATTCTTCGTGATATGCATTGGATCAAGGCAATGAGGCGTGTCATGATTGGGCTATAGTACTCCAAGTCCCAGAAAACAAACCTCCTTTTCCATACCTTCAGAAGCGGCTCCGGTGCCTTTTTAATCTTTTCCGGCGCGGGGCATTGTTCCTAGTTTCTCAACAACTCGTCGATTTCGGCGCCACTCCTCTTACATGGAGGTCCTCGAAGCTCAGCCAACCCATTGAATAGATCTCCACGCTTTCTCCACAGGTCATCCTTCGCGAGCCATCTTTCGTTGACGTAAGCTGCTGAGACGTTGTATCATCCATGCACCTCGTGCATCCGCAGTATCCGTGGCACACCTGGCCTGAGGTGTACCCATAACCGGGATAGTCGTGCACCGTCGTCATCAGCGTGGCTCTCATATGGAAATATTCTCCTTTGCTGGCATCCCATGTCCATGCCGGTGTTTTCCATAACGTGTCTAGCTCCTCTTGCAGAAGCCCCATATACAGGTTAATACTATTTCCCGGTTGTTTCGGCCCTTGAATCAGCATGCTCATGTGTATGTACTTTGTCTTCATGCACTTCCATGGGGGGAGGTTGTACATCCATACAAAAACGGGCCATGTGCTGTGGTTGGTGTTCTGGTTTCCAAACGGATTCATGCCATCGGTACTCACACCAAGCACGATGTTCCTTGGATCTTGTGCAGCAAATCCATATACAACATTGAATGCTCTCCACTGGCTACCATCTACGAGGTGTCTCAGCCTCGGATCATCTCCATCGTAGGGCTTCTTCCTCTCCGCGTGCCAGCGCATGAGCTTTGCTTCCTTAGGATCTACGAAATACCGCTGCAGACGGGGAGTGATCGGAAAGTACCATACAACTTTCTGAGGAGCTTTCTTTCCTGCCTTCTTGTATCGAGAAGCATTGCACACTGGACAACTAGTTTTTTCCGCGTGCTGCCCCCGATAAATGATGCAATCGTTGATGCATGCGTGGTACCTAATGTGCGGCAAATCAAAAGGGCAAACGATTTTCTTGGCCTCCTCGACACTAGTAGGACACAGGTTTCCCCGGGAAGAACTTTATTATGTAGAAACTTCAAATGCTCATCGAGGCTTTTGTCCGTCCATTTTGTTTTGGCCTTCGTCTTTAGAAGTTCGAGCGTGAAGGTCTCGAACATGAGGGTCCTGCACGACTGCACTTAGTAGCGTTGAAGACTGTGGCGTGACCGCCGCCTCTTCTCCGCCATGTCCGGACTCTTCTTCGTCGTGTCCGGAATCTTCTCCGCCGCCGTCGTCATTTCCGGACTCTTCCCCACCGACATGTCCGGCGCCATCGTCTTCTTGTTGATCAATCATCTCTTCGTCTAGCCCCATGTCGTCATTCCCTACCATGTGGACGTCCTCATCATCATCATCATCTTCACTTATCAACCAAGTATAGCCATCCATGAAACCATTCATCAGTAGGTGCGCCTTCAAAGTGCCACGATCAAAAGGGTCCAAAAGGACTCCTTCCTTGCATCTTGCACACGGACGTCTAATCCTAGTCCGATTATTTGCGTACATGTCCATCACCGCGGATTGCATGTACTGCTCCACCTTCCATCCACTCACCTTCATGTCTGACTGCACGGTATAACAAGCAAAAGGGTTATAAAATAAACAATGCATGCTTCAAAGTCATATATATATAATTTGGCAATGACCTTGCCTAAAAATAGGAAATATTGAGTTTGCTCGAAATTCACTGAAACGGAAATAAATCGACATTTCGGCAAAACATAAGCAACTCAAGGGCATATTCTCATTCACACACATATTCCCATTCTTGAAATGAACAACTTTTTACTCACCTATATATCTCCCGAGAGAGACCGAGAGCACGCGATTAATTAGATGATGAGAGAGAACGATCGAGAGAGCACGTGTGGTTGGCTAAATAGCTAGCTAGATCTAGTTGTTGGGGAGGAGAGGTGAATCTAGCTAGCTAACTAATGGAGAGGGTTTATGGTGGAGGGGGCATTAATGGGGGAGAGAAGAGAGGTGTAGGAGAAAGAGAGAGGCCATTTATGGAGGAGGGTGTCATTAATGAGGAGAGAAGAGAGGTAGGAGGAAGAGAGAAGAAGAGCAACAATGGTGGAGAGTGGAGAGGGGAAAGGA
>NC_041382.1:24963160-24971983 GCF_002162155.2 Triticum dicoccoides
TGGGCACATGTGCTATAGGACTGATGGTAATTTTTCATAATTTTTTGTGATGGAGAAGTATCTGAACACTTCCCTCTACGCGGATTGCTCTTCGCACGTCTACGACTGTGGCCGGCGGCCTCCGGGGGCTAGCATACCGTCAAATCTTGCGTAGGCGGCCTCTCACAAATCTGGAAGTGTTGAGGCGGTTGCAAACGCCCAGCACGCGTCTCCGGTGCGTGCCCCCCCTCACGGACGCCGCCGCCGCCGGCACCTGGAGGGGGGAAACGGACGCGTCGGGTCTACACGGAGTGGATGTAGCTGTGGGTTTGGCCCGGATGTTGCTCCAAAGTGTTCCTCTGGGCCGACCTAACACAACCGGGTGGAGCGGTCCACTGGTCAAAGCCCGTCCGTGCAAAGTCAAAGGGCTAGATCCCGTGGTCAAACGCTACAGGGTTAGGCGGGACGGGGGCCCTGGGGGGGGGGTAGCAATGCCACCGGAGCGTCGTACCGGGCCCTCATACATGCGGGGTGGTGTTGTGGCATGTCCGAAGAGGCGGCACGCGTCTCCGGGTTGTGGCCCCCCCTCACGGACGGCAATGAAAACGGTAGTAGACGTTCTGCGGTAATGATGCAGCGTGAATATTATTAAATACTTGGAGCGCGATAAAATCCTGAGTTTTTTACACAACGTGGGCACATGTGCTATAGGACTGATGGTAAGTTTTCATAATTTTTTGTGATGGAGAAGTATCTGAACACTTCCCTCTACGCGGATTGCTCTTCGCACGTCTACGACTGTGGCCGGCGGCCTTCGGGGGCTAGCATACCGTCAAATCTTGCGTAGGCGGCCTCTCACAAATCTGGAAGTGTTGAGGCGGTTGCAAACACCCAGCACACGTCTCCGGTGCGTGCTCCCCCCCTCACGGACGCCGCCGCCGCCGGCACCTGGAGGGGGGAAACAGACGCGTCGGGTCTACACGGAGTGGATGTAGCTGTGGGTTTGGCCCGGATGTTGCTCCAAAGTGTTCCTCTGGGCCGACCTAACACAACCGGGTGGAGCGGTCCACTGGTCAAAGCCCGTCCGTGCAAAGTCAAAGGGCTAGATCCCGTGGTCAAACGCTACAGGGTTAGGCGGGACGGGGGCCCTGGGGGGGTAGCAATGCCACCGGAGTGTCGTACCGGGCCCTCATACATGCGGGGTGGTGTTGTGGCATGTCCGAAGAGGCGGCTCGCGTCTCCGGGTTGTGCCCCCCCCCCCTCACGGACGGCAATGAAACGGTAGTAGACGTTCTGCGGTAACGATGCAGCGTGAATATTATTAAATACTTGGAGCGCGATAAAATCATGGGTTTTTTACACAACGTGGGCACATGTGCTATATGATTGATGGTAATTTTTCATAATTTTTTGTGATGGAGAAGTATCCGAACACTTCCCTCTACGCGGATTGCTCTTCGCACGTCTACGACTGTGGTCGGCGGCCTCCGGGGGCTAGCATACCGTCAAATCTTGCGTAGGCGGCCTCTCACAAATCTGGAAGTGTTGAGGCGGTTGCAAACGCCCAGCACGCGTCTCCGGTGCGTGCCCGCCCCCTCACGGACGCCACCGCCGCCGGCACCTGGAGGGGGGAAACGGACGCGTCGGTTCTACACGGAGTGGATGTAGCTGTGGGTTTGGCCCGGATGTTGGTCCAAAGTGTTCCTCTGGGCCGACCTAACACAACCGGGTGGAGCGGTCCACTGGTCAAAGCCCGTCCGTGCAAAGTCAAAGGGCTAGATCCCGTGGTCAAACGCTACAGGGTTAGGCGGGACGGGGGCCCTGGGGGGGTCGCAATGCCACCGGAGCTTCGTACCGGGCCCTCATACATGCGGGGTGGTGTTGTGGCATGTCCGAAGAGGCGGCACGCGTCTCCGGGTTGTGGCCCCCCCTCACGGACGGCAATGAAACGGTAGTAGACGTTCTGCGGTAACGATGCAGCGTGAATATTATTAAATACTTGGAGCGCGATAAAATCATGAGTTTTTTACACAACGTGGGCACATGTGCTATAGGACTGATGGTAATTTTTCATAATTTTTTGTGATGGAGAAGTATCTGAACACTTCCCTCTACGCGGATTGCTCTTCGCACGTCTACGACTGTGGCCGGCGGCCTCCGGGGGCTAGCATACCATCAAATCTTGCGTAGGCGGCCTCTCACAAATCTGGAAGTGTTGAGGCGGTTGCAAACGCCCAGCACGCGTCTCCGGGGCGTGCCCCCCCCCCACACGGACGCTGCCGCCGCCGGCACCTGGAGGGGGGAAACGGACGCGTCGGGTCTACACGGAGTGGATGTAGCTGTGGGCCTTGCCCGGATGTTGCTTCCCGGTGTCCCTCTGGGCCGACCTAACACAACCAGGTGGAGAGGTCCACTGGTCAAAGCCCGTCCGTGCAAAGTCAAAGGGCTAGATCCCGTGGTCAAACGCTACAGGGTTAGGCGGGACGGGGGCCCTGGGGGTAGCAATGCCACCGGAGCGTCGTACCGGGCCCTCATACATGCGGGGTGGTGTTGTGGCATGTCCGAAGAGGCGGCACGCGTCTCCGGTTTGTGGCCCCCCTCACGGACGTTAATGAAACGGTAGTAGACGTTCTGCGGTAACGATGCAGCGTGAATATTATTAAATACTTGGAGTGCGATAAAATCATGAGTTTTTAACACAACGTGGGCACATGTGCTATAGGACTGATGGTAATTTTTCATAATTTTTTGTGATGGAGAAGTATCTGAACACTTCCCTCTACGCGGATTGCTCTTCGCACGTCTACGACTGTGGCCGGCAGCCTCCGGGGGCTAGCATACCGTCAAATCTTGCGTAGGCGGCCTCTCACAAATCTGGAAGTGTTGAGGCGGTTGCAAACGCCCAGCACGCGTCTCAGGTGCGTGCCCCCCCCTCACGGCCGCCGCCGCCGCCGGCACCTGGAGGGGGGAAACGGACGCGTCGGGTCTACACGGAGTGGATGTAGCTGTGGGCCTTGCCCGTATGTTGCTTCCCGGTGTCCCTCTGGGCAGACCTAACACAACCAGGTGGAGAGGTCCACTGGTCAAAGCCCGTCCGTGCAAAGTCAAAGGGCTAGATCCCGTGGTCAAACGCTACAGGGTTAGGCGGGACGGGGGCCCTGAGGGGGTAGCAATGCCACCGGAGCATCGTACCGGGCCCTCATACATGCGGGGTGGTGTTGTGGCATGTCCGAAGAGGCGGCACGCGTCTCCGGGTTGTGGCCCCCCCTCACGGACGACAATGAAAACGGTAGTAGACGTTCTGCGGTAACGATGCAGCGTGAATATTATTAAATACTTGGAGCGCGATAAAATCATGAGTTTTTTACACAACGTGGGCACATGTGCTATAGGACTGATGGTAATTTTTCATAATTTTTTGTGATGGAGAAGTATCTGAACACTTCCCTCTACGCGGATTGCTCTTCGCACGTCTACGACTATGGCCGGCGGCCTCCGGGGGCTAGCATACCGTCAAATCTTGCGTAGGCGGCCTCTCACAAATCTGGAAGTGTTGAGGCGGTTGCAAACGCCCAGCACGCGTCTCCGGTGCGTGCGCCCCCCCCTCACGGCCGCCGCCGCCGCCGGCACCTGGAGGGGGGAAACGGACGCGTCGGGTCTACACGGAGTGGATGTAGCTGTGGGCCGACCCGACACAACCGGGTGGAGAGGTCCACTGGTCAAAGCCCGTCCGTGCAAAGTCAAAGGGCTAGATCCCGTGGTCAAACGCTACAGGGTTAGGCGGGACGGGGGCCCTGGGGGGGTAGCAATGCCACCGGAGCGTCATACCGGCCCCTCATACATGCGGGGTGGTGTTGTGGCATGTCCGAAGAGGCGGCACGCGTCTCCGGGTTGTGGCCCCCCTCACGGACGGCAATGAAACGGTAGTAGACGTTCTGCGGTAACGATGCAGCGTGAATATTATTAAATACTTGGAGCGCGATAAAATCATGAGTTTTTTACACAACGTGGGCACATGTGCTATAGGACTGATGGTAATTTTTCATAATTTTTTGTGATGGAGAAGTATCTGAACATTTCCCTCTACGCGGATTGCTCTTCGCACGTCTACGACTGTGGCCGGCGGCCTCCGGGGGCTAGCATACCATCAAATCTTGCGTAGGCGGCCTCTCACAAATCTGGAAGTGTTGAGGCGGTTGCAAACGCCCAGAACGCGTCTCCAGGGCGTGCCCCCCCCCCCACACGGCCGCCGCCGCCGCCGGCACCTGGAGGGGGGAAACGGACGCGTCGGGTCTACACGGAGTGGATGTAGCTGTGGGTTTGGCCCGGATGTTGCTCCAAAGTGTTCCTCTGGGCCGACCTAACACAACCGGGTGGAGAGGTCCACTGGTCAAAGCACGTCCGTGCAAAGTCAAAGGGCTAGATCCCGTGGTCAAACGCTACAGGGTTAGGCGGGACGGGGGCCCTGGGGGGGTAGCAATGCCACCGGAGCATCGTACCGGGCCCTCATACATGCCGGGTGGTGTTGTGGCATGTCCGAAGAGGCGGCACGCGTCTCCGGGTTGTGGCCCCCCCTCACGGACGGCAATGAAAACGGTAGTAGACGTTCTGCGGTAACGATGCAGCGTGAATATTATTAAATACTTGGAGCGCGATAAAATCATGAGTTTTTTACACAACGTGGGCACATGTGCTATAGGACTGATGGTAATTTTTCATAATTTTTTGTGATGGAGAAGTATCTGAACACTTCCCTCTACGCGGATTGCTCTTCGCACGTCTACGACTGTGGCCGGCGGCCTCCGGGGGCTAGCATACCGTCAAATCTTGCGTAGGCGGCCTCTCACAAATCTGGAAGTGTTGAGGCGGTTGCAAACGCCCAGCACGCGTCTCCGGTGCGTGCGCCCCCCCCTCACGGCCGCCGCCGCCGCCGGCACCTGGAGGGGGGAAACGGACGCGTCGGGTCTACACGGTGTGGATGTAGCTATGGGTTTGGCCCGGATGTTGCTCCAAAGTTTTCCTCTGGGCCGACCTAACACAACCGGGTGGAGCGGTCCACTGGTCAAAGCCCGTCCGTGCAAAGTCAAAGGGCTAGATCCCGTGGTCAAATGCTACAGGGTTAGGCGGGACGGGGGCCCTCTGGGGGTAGCAATGCCACCGGAGCGTCGTACCGGGCCCTCATACTTGCGGGGTGGTGTTGTGGCATGTCCGAAGAGGCGGCACGCGTCTCCGGGTTGTGGCCCCCCCTCACGGACGGCAATGAAACGGTAGTAGACGTTCTGCGGTAACGATGCAGCGTGAATATTATTAAATACTTGGAGCGCGATAAAATCATGAGTTTTTTACACAACATGGGCACATGTGCTATAGGACTGATGGTAATTTTTCATAATTTTTTGTGATGGAGAAGTATCTGAACACTTCCCTCTACGCGGATTGCTCTTCGCACGTCTACGACTGTGGCCGGCGGCCTCCGGGGGCTAGCATACCGTCAAATCTTGCGTAGGCGGCCTCTCACAAATCTGGAAGTGTTGAGGCGGTTGCAAACGCCCAGCACGCGTCTCCGGTGCGTGCCCCCCCCCCTCACGGACGCTGCCGCCGCCGACACCTGGAGGGGGGAAACGGACGCGTCGGGTCTACACGGAGTGGATGTAGCTGTGGGTTTGGCCCGGATGTTGCTCCAAAGTGTTCCTCTGGGCCGACCTAACACAACCGGGTGGAGCGGTCCACTGGTCAAAGCCCGTCCGTGCAAAGTCAAAGGGCTAGACCCGTGGTCAAACGCTACAGGGTTAGGCGGGACGGGGGCCCTGGGGGTAGCAATGCCACCGCAGCGTCGTACCGGGCCCTCATACATGCGGGGTGGTGTTGTGGCATGTCCGAAGAGGCGGCACGCGTCTCCGGGTTGTGGCCCCCCCTCACGGACGGCAATGAAACGGTAGTAGACGTTCTGCGGTAACGATGCAGCGTGAATATTATTAAATACTTGGAGCGCGATAAAATCATGAGTTTTTTACACAACGTGGGCACATGTGCTATAGGACTGATGGTAATTTTTCATAATTTTTTGTGATGGAGAAGTATCTGAACACTTTCCTCTACGCGGATTGCTCTTCGCACGTCTACGACTGTGGCCGGCGGCCTCCGGGGGCTAGCATACCGTCAAATCTTGCGTAGGCGGCCTCTCACAAATCTGGAAGTGTTGAGGCGGTTGCAAACACCCAGCACGCGTCTTCGATGCGTGCCCCCCCCTCACGGACGCCGCCGCCGCCGGCACCTGGAGGGGGGAAACGGACGCGTCGGGTCTACACGGAGTGGATGTAGTTGTGGGTTTGGCCCGGATGTTGGTCCAAAGTGTTCCTCTGGGCCGACCTAACACAACCGGGTGGAGCGGTCCACTGTTCAAAGCCCATCCGTGCAAAGTCAAAGGGCTAGATCCTGTGGTCAAACGCTACAGGGTTAGGCGGGACGGGGGCCCTGGGGGGGTAGCAATGCCACCGGAGCGTCGTACCGGGCCCTCATACATGCAGAGTGGTGTTGTGGCATGTCCGAAGAGGCGGCACGCGTCTCCGGGTTGTGGCCCCCCCTCACGGACGGCAATGAAACGGTAGTAGACGTTCTGCGGTAACGATGCAGCGTGAATATTATTAAATACTTGGAGCGCGATAAAATCATGAGTTTTTTACACAACGTGGGCACATGTGCTATAGGACTGATGGTAATTTTTCATAATTTTTTGTGATGGAGAAGTATCTGAACACTTCCCTCTACGCGGATTGCTCTTCGCACGTCTACGACTGTGGCCGGCGGCCTCCGGGGGCTAGCATACCGTCCAATCTTGCGTAGGCGGCCTCTCACAAATCTGGAAGTGTTGAGGCGGTTGCAAACGCCCAGCACGCATCTCCGGTGCGTGCCCCCCCCCTGACGGCCGCCGCCGCCGCCTTCACCTGGAGGGGGGAAACGGACGCGTCGGGTCTACACGTAGTGGATGTAGCTGTGGGCCTTGCCCGGATGTTGCTTCCCGGTGTCCCTCTGGACCGACCTAACACAACCAGGTGGAGAGGTCCACTGGTCAAAGCCCGTCCGTGCAAAGTCAAAGGGCTAGATCCCGTGGTCAAACGCTACAGGGTTAGGCGGGACGGGGGCCCTGGGGGTAGCAATGCCACCGGAGCGTCGTACCGGGCCCTCATACATGCGGGGTGGTGTTGTGGCATGTCCGAAGAGGCGGCACGCGTCTCTGGGTTGTGGCCCCCCCTCACGGACGGCAATGAAACGGTAGTAGACGTTCTGCGGTAACGATGCAGCGTGAATATTATTAAATACTTGGAGCGCGATAAAATCATGAGTTTTTTACACAACGTGGGCACATGTGCTATAGGACTGATGGTAATTTTTCATAATTTTTTGTGATGGAGAAGTATCTGAACACTTCCCTCTACGCGGATTGCTCTTCGCACGTCTACGACTGTGGCCGGCGGCCTCCGGGGGCTAGCATACCGTCAAATCTTGCGTAGGCGGCCTCTCACAAATCTGGAAGTGTTGAGGCGGTTGCAAACGCCCAGCACGCGTCTCCGGTGCGTGCCCCCCCCCTCACGGCCGCCGCCGCCGCCGGCACCTGAAGGGGGGAAACGGACGCGTCGGGTCTACACGGAGTGGATGTAGCTGTGGGCCTTGCCCGGATGTTGCTTCCCGGTGTCCCTCTGGGCCGACCTAACACAACCAGGTGGAGAGGTCCACTGGTCAAAGCCCGTCCGTCCAAAGTCAAAGGGCTAGATCTTGTGGTCAAACGCTACAGGGTTAGGCGGGACGGGGGCCCTGGGGGGGTAGCAATGCCACCGGAGCGTCGTAACGGGCCCTCATACATGCGGGGTGGTGTTGTGGCATGTCCGAAGAGGCGGCACGCGTCTCCGGGTTGTGGCCCCCCTCACGGACGGCAATGAAACGGTAGTAGACGTTCTGCGGTAACGATGCAGCGTGAATATTATTAAATACTTGGAGCGCGATAAAATCATGAGTTTTTTACACAACGTGGGCACATGTGCTATAGGACTGATGGTAATTTTTCATAATTTTTTGTGATGGAGAAGTATCTGAACACTTCCCTCTACGCGGATTGCTCTTCGCACGTCTACGACTGTGGCCGGCGGCCTCCGGGGGCTAGCATACCGTCAAATCTTGCGTAGGCGGCCTCTCACAAATCTGGAAGTGTTGAGGCGGTTGCAAACGCCCAGCACGCGTCTCCGGTGCGTGCCCCCCCCTCACGGACGCCGCCGCCGCCGGCACCTGGAGGGGGGAAACGGACGCGTCGGGTCTACACGGAGTGGATGTAGCTGTGATCCTGGCCCGGATGTTGCTTCCCGGTGTCCCTCTGGGCCGACCCGACACAACCGGGTGGAGAGGTCCACTGGTCAAAGCCCGTCCGTGCAAAGTCAAAGGGCTAGATCCCGTGGTCAAACGCTACAGGGTTAGGCGGGACGGGGGCCCTGGGGGGTAGCAATGCCACCGGAGCGTCGTACCGGGCCCTCATACATGCGGGGTGGTGTTGTGGCATGTCCGAAGAGGCTGCACGCGTCTACGGGTTGTGGCCCCCCTCACGGACGGCGCCGCCGCCGACACGTGGAGGGGGGAAACGGACGCGTCGGGTCTACATGAAGGGGATGTAGCCATGGTTTGGCCTGTATGTTGCTCCTAGGTGTCCCCGCGCGAAGCATCTCCCTCCGACGGACTTGGATCCGCCACCTCCCCCACCCCACCCCCCGTCGACGACCCCCCTCCCCCTTCAGTCACCTGACCTACTAAGCTCCAGATCAAGCACGCGAGGCGGCGGCCATGCGCTCTCAGACCAGC
>NC_041382.1:24973710-25009382 GCF_002162155.2 Triticum dicoccoides
TTAATAAAGATTTTTTTTGCAATTTGACATGTTGTTTCATGTCGATTCATAATGTTGTGCCAAATGGTTAATGTGATATGATGACCTAATTTTTTTTCACTCGGTGTAATTAACAGGATTTGTGGTGTTCCATCTTCGCGGAGTGATCATCGACGTTGGAGGTGTTGGTCCACGATCGTCCCTCTCCTTTGATCGACTACATCGGAGGGTGAGCAACAATTCCATGACCTCGTCCACTTTTTTTTCCATGTCACTAGATTGAATTTTCACATCAAGTCGCGTAACCTAGGTCTCCCGTCCGAAAGGGTTGCATCGATAAATATGCATTCAATTGCATATTTATCACCGCAGCTCTTTCGGATTGTCCAGCGCTTTCCACGGACAGCCCGAGGATGTGTAGATTGGGTACGTTGTTCATGCTCTACCCCGTTCCGAGACAGGATTTTGGCGGCGCCTCCCTGTTGTTCTCCGGATGCACATTCTCTCGGCATTTTGCCGAGACGTGTATTTGGAGAACAGCGGGGAGGTGGTGCCGAAATTTTGTCTCGGAATGGGGTAGAGCATGGACCGTACTCAATCTACACATTCTCGGGTGGGATTAGGACCCATCTTTACCTATTAGAGATGTAGGTGGATTACTCGTCAACCTTGTAAAAAATAAAATATTGATGTTGGTAATTAAAATGAATCCTTAATTTTGTTTTGTGGCTTCCAATAAAGCAGAGATGGCAGATAATCAGTGGATGTATAGTGGGTTTTTCCGTCGGAATCAAGTAACAACAGAGTGGGTCGAGAAAACTGATGTGTTTCTGAAAGAGATATTCCGTAGTCCAATGAGGATGGTGCCAGAATGCCCGTGTGCCAGATGTAAGAGACGTATCCGCAGAGATAAGAGTGAGATGACTAAGCACCTTCGCACGCATGGATTTATGCCCAACTTTAATATGCCGATAAACTTTGCCCAGCGGGACCGTGGTAGAGAGGATGTGATACGACAACGCATCGCTGGTTATGAGGACGATGGGGTTAGAGACATGCTAGATGATGTCTTTGCTGCACAGCCGACACCTCCGTCACATTCAGCGAATGAACCGGAGGAGCCGGAGGAAACCGCAAAGGCCTTCCTGGAAATCTTGGCCTCGTCAAAGAAACCTCTCTATGAGGGTGTCAAGCTGTCTGTGCTGGATGCCATCTCGCAACTGATGGCAGTGAAAGCTGAGTACGGCTGTAGCCGAGGTTGCTTTGAAGCATTTCTGGGAGTATGGGCTAACAGCCTGCCCGAGGGCCATGAAATGCCGAAAACCATGTACGGTACGAAGAAAATCATGAAGGCGCTCTCCATGGACTATGAGAAAATACATGTTTGTCCAAAGAATTGCCTTTTGTTTAGACATGAGTATGCGGATGACAACTACTGTAGGAAGTGCGGTTCCTCTCGGTATATTGAGGTGGTCAATAAGCATGGTCAGAAGCGGCAGCTAAAAATCCCTGTGAAGGTTCTTCGGTATCTTGATTTTATAAAAAGACTGCAACGCCTTTTCATCACCGAGGAGTCTGCCAAAATGATGAAGTGGCACAAGGAAGGGAAAAGGTACAATCCAAAAAAAATTGTACATACATCAGAAGGTGAAGCATGGAA
This sequence comes from Triticum dicoccoides, assembly GCF_002162155.2. Classification (NCBI taxonomy): domain Eukaryota; kingdom Viridiplantae; phylum Streptophyta; class Magnoliopsida; order Poales; family Poaceae; genus Triticum; species Triticum dicoccoides. The sequence continues at coordinate 24,975,350 of NC_041382.1, forward strand.
GTCATTCGATATAAAGTACCCGGAGGAAGCAGCCGAGGCTGGGAATGTCAGAATTGCTATAACAGGTGATGGGTTCAATCCATATGGTATGTCGTCTAATCCATATAGCTGCTGGCCCATATTTGTTATTCCGCTCAATATCCCTCCCGGCGCCATAATGCAACGCAAGACCATGTTCCTGTCGCTTATAATTCCGGGGCCTGAATATCCAGGGAAGAATTTGAGTGTGTTTATGCAGCCGTTGGTGGATGATTTGCACCATTCTTGGTACTTCCCGAGGTTGACATACGACCGGCATCTGCAGAAAAATTTCTTGATGAAAGTTTGGCTACAGTATTGCATGCATGACTTTCCCGGCTATGCCCTGTTCTGCGGATGGTGTACAAGTGGAAAGATGCCTTGCCCAGTGTGCATGCAGGCCTTGATTTTCATTTGGATGAAGAAGGGTGGCAAGTATGTTGCCTTTGACCAGCATCGACAATTCCTCCCTCCAGACCATCCTGATAGGGAAGACAAGAAGAACTTCACAAAAGGCAAAGTTGTCCATGAAGTAAATGAGATTCCAACGTTTTCTGGTGAGGATGTCCTTGCTCAGCTCAAAGCTCTTAAGCCTGCCTGTGAAGGGAAAGGCAAAGGCAAAGGCAAAGGTAAAGGGAAAAAATATTTTGAAGGATATGGTGAGACGCACAACTGGACTCACATTACCCCCTTCACGCAGCTTCCCTATTTTAAGGACCTCAAACTTCCATACAACATCGACGTGATGCACACCGAAAAGAATGTCGCAGAGTCCCTTTTTAACACGATCCTCAACATTCCTGATAAGACAAAGGATAATGTTAATGCTAGAGTCGATCAACAGAATATTTGTGATAGACCACGTCTTCACATGCAACCTCCCACAGGCAGTCGAAAATCTTGGTTCAAGCCAGATGCTGACTTCGTACTTAAAAAGGATCATAAGATGGAGGCATTCAAGTGGCTGAAACACGTCGTGAAGTTCACTGATGGTTATGCGTCGAATATAAGTAAGGGGGTCAATCTTTCAACGGGCAGAGTGACCGGGCTCAAGAGTCATGACTATCATGTATGGATTGAGCGATATGCCGGTGATGGTTCGGGGCTATGTTCCCGAGCGTGTCTGGCGTGTGCTTGCGGAGTTAAGCCATTTCTTCCGAACGCTTTGTGCTAAAGAAGTATGTCCTGAGAAGATAAAAGAAATGCATAAGAAGGCGCCGGAGTTGATATGCAAGCTAGAGAAGATCTTCCCGCCAGGCTTCTTTACTCCGATGACACATCTCATTTTGCACCTTGCGAACGAGGTATTGTTGGGGGGCCCTGTGCAGTATCGTTGGCAGTACGGCCCTGAGAGACAGAACAAGCATCTGAGACGGAAATGTGGAAACAAAGCTAAGATTGAAGCTTCCATAGCTGAGGCAGTTATCCTAGAGGAGGTGGCAGACCTCAGGACAGCCTACTATCCGGACCATGTTCCCACTTTGCACAATAAGGTGTCTCGATACAATACAGAAGAACCCAAGTATAAACCCAAGTTGCCTCTATTCACCGGGCAAGGTGGCAGGGCTGGATGCTCGACATCTTATGTCATGCCACGAGATGAGTGGGAGGATGTCATGTTCTATATCTTGCACAACATCAAGGAAGTTGAGGATGAGTGGATGAGGTAATACCTTTGCACCATTCTTTTAGTCAATTCGTTATGTTCATTTTGCCTAGTTCTTATACCGCTTTTCTTATTGTAGTCGATTCGTTGAGGAAGAATGGACAGGAATGCTGCCTCCTACTGAAGCGGAGGCACTTGCTCTTCTCCGAAAGGGTGCTGATGGAAGGAAAAATTTCGTTGCGTGGTTCATGGAGAAAGTAATTTTTCACACTTTCAATTAAACTCATGCACCCTATAATTTCAATTAAACTCATGCACCCTATAATTTCAATTGAACTTGTAGGGAAATGATCCGACCGAATCAATGGATGAAGAATTGAGATGGGTTTCCATGGGTTTTGACCCTGTCGTCATGACATGCGAAAAGTATGATGTGAATGGGTATCGCTTCCATACAGAGGAGCACCAGAACAGTCGGCCTGATCCCAAAACCATAAATACTGGAGTCTTCACTGAAGAAGATAATAAAATAGATTACTACGGAAGGGTAGGAAAAATATACGAGCTTACATTCAAACTTGGCCGCGAACACCTAAGTCTCACTGTGTTCAAATGCCGATGGTTCGACCCCAAAAAGGGCCTGAGACATACGCCTTCTATTGGTTTAGTTGAAGTTAAACCATCAACCGTCTATGCCGGAGCTGATCTCTTTATCGCCGCTACCCAGGCCACACAAGTATATTATCTGCCTTACCCATGCCAGAAAGAGTACCTAAAGGGTTGGGAAGTTGTGTTCAAGGTGTCGCCGCATGGTAAGCTACCGGACCCGAACGATGATGATTACTACAACATAAAGCCCATGACATACGAGGGAGTGTTCTATCAAGAGGAACATGATGACGTGGTCCGAAACAACGAGGATGATGACTTGGGTTATGTTGACCTGGACCCAAACGACGACGACGCAAGGATTGATGGTGAGGCAGTTGTGAATCAAAGAGACATAATTATGCTTGAAAAGTTAAATGAAGACGCTGACGATGAGGAAGAGCCTCCACCTCTGTCAGACAACGAAGAAGATATGCGTGATAGTGATGATGAGACCGCTCCACAAATAGATTACAATAGTGATGATTCATATGGGTTCTAGAAAATGTAAGTTCTTTTAATGATCATTACAATAGTATGCTTAATGTGCACTTCTGGTATTAATGTTTTTCCTGTATGCTTGTTTAATTGATATCCTTACTAATTGTTTATTCTCTTCTCAATGCAGGTTTGCTAATCATGGGCAAGTCCAGTGGTGCCAGTTTCCTCAGTAAACTCAAAGGAGGACTTACTCGGAGTGGATGAGCCCACAAGGTTCCCTCTCGACTACGCGAGGATGGCACCTCACAGGGAGGTGGAGGGGTCGGGGGAGGAGACCCTAGAGGAGGAGGCGGTGGGGGGAGAGCCCCTAGAGGAGGAGGAGGTGGGGGGAGAGGTAGCCGGGGCAAAAAACTCCGGGCCGTGTCCGAAATAGGAGGGTCTTCTTCGATGCCCTCCCATACAGAGGCACCTTCTGAGTCTGAGGAGGAGGAGTATGTTCCTGATGGCGAGGAGGAGGAGGCCGAGGAGGAGGGTGAGGAGGAGGAGGCCGAGGAGGAGGGTGAGGAGGAGGAGGCCGAGGAGGAGGGTGAGGAGGAGGGCGAGGAGGGTGGAGGGGAGGTTGATCCCGAGATGTGGGGTGACTTGCCACCGGGTGCTCCGCAGGGGTGGCTGCGTGGTAATGCCGGACTACCTACACCACCTTCTATCGAGGAGCACAAGTGGATCATTGAACCTGTGGGGACAGAGTAAGTGCCTCTCAATCATATTTTCAACACATGACAACATTTTCTTATTGTACACATGGCAATCATTTGATTCTTTTGCAGAAACTGGATCCTTCGCGGAAATGGCCGTAAACCGAACGACCTTATCACTGTCCTGTTGAAGCACTTTTGGCCTGGCCTATTCTGCCCGCGGCCAGACAGGGACCCGCAGCTGCGGGTTTTGGCCACGAGCTGGGCCCACTACGAGGCTTGCAGCAACACGGAGTACGGGACAGCCGCTAAGGCCGTGATCACCAAATTTTGGGTAAGTTCTCTTCTGAATCACTTGTCTTCAGTTTCGTTCATAGTTTATCATTGGATCACTCAACTCATGCCTTGTTTGCTTCTGGTTTATGCAGCAACTCTATAGAGTTCTTGACAAGCACAAGGCCAGAGCCGACGTGGTCTTGCTTGCGGCTGCGAAGAAGAAAGCTCGTCAGTTGCAGTACGAGGTGCGCTGGGTTGCCGTCTCGCAGTACTACCACTACTACCTGCACCAAAAGATGACCAAAAGTCAAGCGCAGAAGCAGCGACTTACCTTGAACAGGGAGCAGTTCATGATGGTAACTATTACTAACTTTTCATTGTTTCAAGCAGTCAACTCTATGTTTCATGCTCACATGTCATGCTTCCAAAATTTGCATAGGTTGTTCCTCGTTGGTGATATGGAAGGCATGACGGATGGGCGAGTTTGGTGGATAGGTGGCTCGGCGCCGATGCAGAGTTTGCTGCCAAGAGCATCAAGGGCCGGGCTAACCGTGGAGCCGACGGGACACACGGCCAAGGAAACAGGAACCACTGGAGCTTCAAGGCCATGAAGGTATATCTATGTGCATGATGCATTTTTGTTCTTCTTTACCGTCATGTTCTTATGTATGGCTAACTTCTATTTGACGTTGTAGGAGGACAAGTTGAAGAGGCCGCTCTCATACATGGAGTCGTGGAAGCTGGCCCGCGAGCGGAGTCGTCGCAAGGAGGGCGAGAGCCAGTACTACGGCAAGACCGAGGAGCACCTGGGGTCTTACATTCATCACTATCAGGAGTTGCATCCGGATGTTCCTGTTGCCGAGGTCGCCCAGTCTCAGATCGACGACACGGCGGTGGTGGCCATCCAAGGGAAGAAGAATGGCCGGTATCCGTGTTTCGACGGCTTGATCACTCCTTCGATCTCGTACACACAGCTTCGGGCTAGCAACCCGAGCCAGTTAGAGAGTACGGGGCGTTCACAGACTCCTTTAGCCCGCCAGCATGCTGTAAGTACTTCCTCTTTATCTTTTTCTATCTAGCATTCTCAGTTTATTTTCAGCATTGCTCACTTAGAAACAATCTAAATTATGTAGGCATATAAGGAGTTTGTCGAGCATAGGAATCTCGAGGTGCGGGAGTACTTGAAGCGAGTGAAGGCAAATGATGATTACAACCGTCAGATGATGAAGGTTAGTTCTGCCCTCTTAAAACCAAGCTAAATTTTTGCACTTTCATTCCTTCTGATCTTCTAGTTTGCTTGTTTAACTAACATTCAGGCTATGTTGGCGGCTTGGAGTAACGGCACGGGTCCACCACAAATGGGACCCCCACCACCACCTGCGGGAGAACCCCCACACGTGCCCACGTTCGATGAATGGGTGGCACTAGGCAGTGATGGTCCGGTTAGTACATTTGCCTAACTACTGACAAACTAGTTCTCGTTCATTCAACACTATCATATCATATTTACTGTTAGAATCTTTTCTGAAACATGTAGGGGACCGGTGGCTCGACTCCTGCTCCGTCGACCCCAGTCACTCCGATCTGGCAGAGTGGTGGTGGTTTTGGTGGAGGTGATGGTTTTGGCGGAGGTGGTGGTTTTCGTGGAGGTGGTGGTTTTGGCGAAGGTGGTCTTGCTTGATGATTCCGTGCGTGTGGCCGTCGTGCCATGCCTTTCATATTCCTACTTTTATGATGTTTCATGTCTTGCACAACTTTTATGTTCATGAACTTGAGTCGGTGATGATCTTTAGATGATGTGATGAACTTGAGTATGTTTAGATGATGATGGTGAACTTGAGTATGTTTAGATGATGAACTGTCATATTTCTGCATAATTTCATATTGTTCTGTTTTGAAATGCTGTCAAATGAATTGGAAAAGAGAAAAAACAGGGAAAAAAAAACTATGCCTACGGCAAAGCCGTCGGCATATATAAGCCCAGGAGTCACCAGGGCTCGCCACGTGGCGGATCTATGCCGACGGCTTTGCCGTAGGCATAGATGAAAATCTATGCCGACGGCAAAGCCGTAGGCATACCTCTGCTGCCAGGAGTAACCAGAAGACGACACGTGGCAGGGCTATGCCTACGGCAAAGCCGTCGGCATAGATTCATCTATGCCGACGGCTTTGCCGTAGGCATAGCCCTGCCACGTGGCCTTGCGTGATTCGTCCCCGTTTTTGACGGCGCCGTCCGTTGCCGTCAGACGAAAAAGACTGCCGACGGCTATACTATGCCGACGGCTGACGCCAGGCCGTCGGCATAGGCCCCTATGCCGACGGCTTTACTATGCTGACGGTCTGACAAGACTACGCTGACGGTATCTACGCCGACGGGTCTATGCCGACGGCAGCCGTAGGCATAGACCTATGCCGACGGCTTGGGGGCCTACGCCGACGGCCCTTGGCCGTAGGCATAGACCGCGAGTCCGGTGGTGATATACAAACTTTCTAAAGGCTGCTTAATTGCTGTCAGATATATGTGTGCTTCTCAGATCAGCTTCACAATGTTATCGCACATGGCTTTCCACCTACTCGTGTTGTAGACAAAAAACACCAATGAAACCCTTATGAACGTTGAAGTGGTGGCGAATAATCTTAAGGACAGAAGCAACCAAAAAACTATAGAAGGTCAAAAGATAGGCTCAAGCGCGAGAGCATGAGATATTCACACCGGTATGGCTTACCGTGTATTCCTATTGCTTATCATGCAAGTTCGATTTTACTAATAACCAATGAAACCTTCCTTACACAGGTCATTCGCCGGTGATGATCAGCAGGTGTGAACAACTTGCTTCGACGTTGATGATGCTGCCACTATTTCTTAATTAGCTTCTATTCGAGGGTTCGCCTTTTGCAATAGTGCCTTATGCTTCATGGAAATTGTTTGATGCCTAAGACTTTTGTACTAACACCTACCACTGTATGTTATGCTTAATATGGAAAATGGCAGTCCCCGTTAGACCTGTATGTGGTTTACTTGCTCAGTATTCATCTCACTCTATCTCACTGAACTATATGCCCTGCTTCTTTCAATCAAGCTGTATACTTTTACTTTTAGTCATGATTGATACATGTACAACTAAACATGCTAAACTTACACGGCTGGCACGCGTGCTTGGTCACACCGTTTGTACCGCGCGCTTCTGGTCTAGTAGACATTAATCTTCCAACCGCGTTGCATCAGAGAACTCCTAAACATAGGCAACCATTGTAGTGCTCCACCATTGCCTGAAAGCAGCAAACAGAGCCAGAGTAAGAGCATCTCTAGCCGTTCGGCCCCCCAGCGCACCTGGCGATAGCGGTTTGGTCAATGCGCCGGCGGATTTTTCGCCCTGGGGGCGATGCAGTTCCCAGCCGCTCCCCCAGATTTCGGCCTCAAGACGTACATAAATTCAAACTTGTCTTTTCCCACTGCCATAAAAACGTCACAAGTTCGGCGATCCACGGTAATCTGCCACAAAGTTCGGCGATCATCATGTCACAGTTTGGTGATCAAAGATAAACGACAATTAGGTGCTCAAAAGGAAAGACGAGTAGACAAAGGAATGCATCAAACAACGGGCTTCTCCGGCGTGGGACTGGCCGGTGTCGGCGTCGACGTGGCTTCTGTGCTCCGGTTGTTCGGTGTCGGCGTGGCTTCTGTGCTCGGGCTGCTCGGCGTCGGCGTGGCTTCTGTGCTCGGGCTGCTCGGCGTCGGCGTGGCTTCTGTGCTCGGGCTGCTCGGCGTCGGCGTGGCTTCTGTGCTCGGTGTCGGCGTGGCTTTTGTGCTCGGTGTCCGCGTGGCTTCACCACTCGGGCTGCTGGGCGTCGGCGTTGGGGCGTGGGCGTAGGCGCAGTGGTCGAAGGCATCTGGTTCAAGATGAGGCCGTGCTCCGCCAAGTACCACGACTTGGCCTGCTCGTCCATCGTCGACATGTCCGCCCCCATCAAGAAAGTCAGGTCGGTGTTCCTCTTCTTCGCGGCGACATTGGTCTGGAGTAGGTCGAGCTTGACGGCGTTATTCGTCATCAACGCCGACCACCGCGCCTCGGATTTCTCCTCCCTCTTGGCGGGCGGTTCTTGGCGTCGGCGATGCACTGCTCGATTGACGATTGCAGCCGCTCGGCAGCCGGTGCGGCGTCCTTCGCCGTCTTGGCTGCTTTGTCACCGTCAAGACGCCCATCCGCCGCCCCCGGGGCGGACGCGTCCGGCTTGTACGTCTCCTTGGCCTTGGCGAGGGTGCGCTGGACATCCGTCCACTTCTTGCACTTCTCGATCCAGGTGAACACGTGGAAGAATTTGAACTCTTGGTCGCTGCTGTCCTGGCGGTACATGGTGAACATCCGAACCATCTACGCAGCCAAAGAACTAGTGTCGGCGACGTGCACGGCGAAAAGAAGCAAGAGCCGGCGGCTCTACATACCTGACCCTCGACGTTGGCACCGCTTTTCGTGTGAGCCGCGATCTCCTCGATGATCCTTGCCCCATTTGTTGCAGGCCGTCTGGATGATCGCCCAATGGTTCGGCATGGCCTTTGCACCGCGCTGCATGTGGATGGTGGCGAAGTAGGGGTCGACAAGCTTGCGCTCATTGAACGCCGACTTGATATGCATCCAGTATGTGTCAGCGTTCTGGTTCGCGCCAGTGATCGGGTCCATGCTGACGGTCTTCCATGCTTCAGCGAGGCACTCCTCTTCTTTCGACATCCACTTGACGCGCGGCTCGGCCGTCCTGGCCCCCGACTTCTTCTTTTTCCCTTTCCTCGCCGGTGCCGGCGCCGGCTGCATCTCCTCCTCCTCCTCCTCCTCCTCCTCGCCATCGTCAAGCTCGTTGTCCATGTCGCCGGTGGTGTCCATTGTGTCGTCTTGTGCGTGGAACTCGGGGAGGAGGTGGCGGCGACCGAGCCGCTCGTGATGATCTCGTCCATGTTGGCTTCCGTCGCGTCGGGGTTGTCGAAATGTGACGATGAGGCTTGCGAGAAGGGCAGGGTGCCACGGTGTAGAGGGGCGTCAGGGAGGTTGTGTATGCCGACGGCGAGTAGTTGTGCGGGGGTACTGGAGGCTGGCCAACGTGGGTGAGGGAGTGCACTGGTCGGGGTTGAGACCGGAGGGTGAGGCGCGCTGGCCATGTGGAAAGGTGATGTTGGGGTTGAATCCACCATGTGCGTCGTCGGAGGCGTAGCTAGACGAGGGTGCATACCCCTGGGGCGGTGGCGGCAGCGAGAAGCTGGCTGGCGATGCGACGCTCTACTGGCTCCATGCAGCTTGCGGGCCGTGGCCGCCGGGTGAATTCATCATCCCCGCGCCGGACGCCTTTGCCTGCTCTGCCTCCACCGACGCGGCCGCGTCCCGGGCCTTCTTGGCGTTGAGCCTGTTTCGCCGATCGATGGTGACAGCCTCCCGGCGCTGAACCTCCGCCATCCACTCGGCGTTTGACATGCCCGGTGGTTTTGCCATCGGCGCCCTCGGCTTCCTCTCCTTCGGCTGGGTGGAATCGGCAGCGGCAGCGGTAGCGGCACGAGGGGCCGAATATTTCTTCGGTGGCATGGTGGGATGGCGGCCGAATGGGAGGAGAATGGCGGGAGAAGATGGGCAGAAGGGGGGAAGCAATGGGAAAATGGTGGGAAAAGTAGGGGAACGGCGGGAAAAGGCCTGTCTGTCGCTAACAGAGCAGACCCACGCGCCTTTTTGCTTCGGCCGGCGCCCCCCGGGGGGCTATGTTCGGCTCGGGTTCGCCGGCTGTTATTTTGGCCCAAACCGGCGAAAAACAAGGACCTGGGGGCACGACTGAGCCGATTTTTCGGCGCCGACGCTGAAAAAGGAGCCCTGGGGGCATGTTGGGAGGGGGGGGGAGTGGAGATGCTCTAAGAGTCAGGACTCAGGAATTTAAACAAATCAATGAGGTGAAGCTCAAACTCATTTGTACAACCGAAGTCAAAAGGCGCGTGGGTCTGCTCTGGCTGGCGGCGGCGGTGGTCCAGGAGGAACGCGGGGTCGGAGGCCAGGCGACGCCATAGCCGGCATACTGCATGGCACCGGAGCACGGACTTGGCTAGGAGGCGGACGAGGATCTCATGGAGGATATCTTCGGGGAAGCCGACGAGTCGGTCTAGGCCTGCCTTGCTTCGTCTTCGCGGCACACTTGCCCGTCCTGCTTCATCCTGGGCGGCAACGCGCATCCCGGATCAGAGCAGCATCTGTGAGGGTTCCGGTGAATCGAGAGTGGCGGCGCGGTGAGTGCTCAAAGTCGAAGGGAGCGGCGGCCATTGTGGCGACTCACAAAAACGAAGCCCAACACGACGATCCAATAGGGAAAACTCTACCACATAGGGTTCATCTTGTTATTGACCATCCCTTTTCAACACATATCTTTTAGTATACGTCTTTTTTAGTTTCTTAAAGATTTCAGATATTGCTTTTTCTGTTATAGGAAGTGTTACGTTCCCCTTTAGAGTGTTTGTCAGTGGCGTCACCCGATAGGGTGTGTGTCCGAAAGAGAGAAGAAAAACACGTTGCTTGCTATTTCTGGTTGAACAGCTATTTTTCCTATAGGCAGCCAGCCACAGGGCCCAAATAGTACGGTTCAGCCCAATCCTCAATATTAGTTCTTAAAAAGTCAATGAAGAAAATCCCGTAAAATATTTTTTTATCGGTGAAAGTAGAGTTTTATCCTTCAAGGCTTCAACAGTGTGACCCTCTATTCCTAAAATAGCTGGAACGCATGATCTATTTTTTCCTAGTCATGCAACCATGCCACATAACCAAGTCATGCATGTAACGTGCCACATCATCGAATAATGCATGCTAGTCATAAGTTTTGTTTGCATTAAAAATTTATTCAAAATATATCTATTAAGTGATTGCAGCGTACATATTTAGTTCATCATTCATATTTTGTTAGAGATGACATTCTTACAACTGCAATTCAAAAGCTCTCTTTTTTATAAGCTTCATATTTTTTATTGTTTTCAGTTTACATTTGCTTGTTATTAGTTTTAGTTGTTTTTTGGGCAAAAAAAGTTTTAGTTGCTTTTAGCAATTATGTATGGATTTTTTTTAAAATAATATTCATGCGGCAATGCGCGGGGCATCGTCTTATTACATTCAGTAGTTATAATCTATACCTCTATACCTACTAATAAAGCAAGGTGCGTTTCTCTGATTTTTTCATCCGTTTACCGCCAACAGATTATTTTTTCCCTCTATCCGAGGTGGTACTAAACTTTCGTACTCCATCTGTTGGCAAAGGAAAAACGATTTATGCAGAATTTTGTACATGGGCTGCTCGCCCTATGGCCCAGTAAAGTCAGCCCATATTTTCCTGCCCACACAGCAATAAATAAATTCTATTTCCCGCTCAATGCGGAAACTAATTTAAATTACGCACAGTGCGCCCAAGACTAGGCAGGTCATTTTTCTATGTGTTCATATTGCAAGTCTATTTTATTCAAATTTTCAGAAATTCAAAATTTTCAAACAATGTTCGCAATTGTAATTTTTCAACTTTTATTCGAAATTTCGTAAAAATTACAAATTACAAAAATTTGTTCGTAGTCTGCAAAATGTTTGGATTTTTTTGTCATGCCAAAATTTATTTAAATATAAATTAAAAAAATATTCCCATTTTTCAAGAAATGTTTGTATTTTTAAAAATTGTTCATCACCTAAACAAATGCATTTAAAAAAATCAAATTCGAAAACTATTCTTGTTTTAACGATATGTTTAAAAATTGAAAATAAAGTTGGCATTAAAGAAACACATTTTCTAAAATTCTTCTGCATTTTTAAAACATATTCCCATTTAAAAAAATCACAACTTAAAAAATGCTCGTATTTTTATAAGAAGGTTCATGTCTTTAAGAAATGTATGTGCATTTCAGGAAATGTTCTGTTCAAATTTTTGTTCTTGCTTTGTTCAAAAATGTATGGAATTTTCAAAAGAACCGTCCATAATTTGGAAAATTTTCAAGTTGCCAAGTATATTCGGTAGTTCATGTTATGAATTCCACAATTGTGTTCCTATTTAAATATGTTTGAAATTTAATTTTTTGTCATTCCGATTTTTTTCAGAATATAAAATATTATTCCCATTTTTTGAATTTTTTTGGGTTTTTCAAAATATAATTCAAGATTTAAAAATGTTAGAAATTAGAATTATTGTTTTAGTGATATGTTCAAAAATTGAAAATAATATTTGCATTAAAGACAAATTTCTAAATTTCTTCTATATGTTCAAAACATTTTCCCGTTTCCAAAAATTGTTCACAACTTTAAAAAAACGTATTTTTATAAAACGTTCATGTTTTAAGAAATGTTTATGGATTTCAACAAGTGTTCCATTCAAATTTTTTGTTCGTCTTTTTAAAAATGCGTGTAATTTGGAAAATTGTTCATGTTGCCATGTATATATGGATTTCATAGTTATCGGTTTTCGAAAAGTTCAAAAAAAGTGTCGAATCTCGCGTTGCATTATATTCTTTTATATTTATGCTGACCATTGGTTAGCAGAACACGTTTGTTTGAGTGGCTAGCAACATGTGGTCGGATCTTTGAGGTCGTGAGGTCGACCACTCTCATACTGGGCCTGCTCTGCATCCGGCGCATCGAGTTAAGTCGGCTTGTTCAGAATAAGAGACACCATAAGTTATTGACAATGGTAGCTTCCGTGTGGCAATAAAAAATAATATGCTGGTTAATTATAATTGAAAGAAATTATAGGCACGTGTTAATAAAAAAATATACTAGTTTGGCCCTAATTAAAGGGTGCCATGTTAAACTAGAGAATACAGACATGTGGAGGTCTTAATCAATTCTTATATTGAGCTAGAGGTATATAATTTTATTATCCTGTTACAACGCACATGCATATGTGTAGTACTCCCTCCGTTTCTAAATACTTGTCTTTCTAGTCATTTCAACAAGTGACTACATACGGAGCAAAATGAGTGAATCTACACTCTAAAATATGTCTACATACATCCGTATGTAGTAGTTATTTGAAATGTTTAGAAAGACAAATATTTAGGAACGGAATGAGTATAAGCAATGCATGGAGGTGCTCACTTTTAACTCTTCCATGCTTTGCAAGTTCACGTGCGTTCGGACTGAATAACCAGTAGGAGCTTACATACCATTGTACTGCAAGCATGACACCTTGCACTATCGCACTAATTTCAGCCTCCAAAGCTTCATTGCAATGAAATAAAAATCTCACATGGAGCAAGAAAATCAGTTCACCACTGAAATTTCACATAATCATGCCCGCCCCTGTTGTGCCATCTGCACTATCGATGTATGACCAGTCCATAGATAAGACCTGTTAGAATAAATCTGAGGTATACCATCGATCATCTGGACGCTCCTCCCCATAACACCGTTATAATATCGCATTTGGTCATCCTGGACACCGGCACATGCTGCCGGCTTCCCTGCGTTCCGGTGCTATTATGTTGGCATATGTTACATCGTCTGTTTACTCCCGCTATATATGAGAGGCCTAGGATACAAGTGTCCTATTAGAACACAACTCCACATCGTATGTAAACACAATACAACTCCTAGTCCAACTGTAACCTACCTTATACACAATATTCGACACAACTCTAACAAACTCCACCTTGGCGAATATTCTCCACCACCTTGAATTCGTCAATGCGTCAAACTTCCATGTACATTGGGCTTGATCTTATCTCATGAGTACCGCTGCTACTCCAAAAACTCCATATGACTCCACACCTACAACTTGTAGTCCCTTCATTTCTTGACCACAGTCAACACTCGAGCAAAATCAAGTTCTCCATTACTCTAGTTTGTGCTCCTAACTTTCAGAGTATCCGTTCAACGCCATCACACACTGATCACTGACCTGCATGAAAGTGAACAACTCACATATTGGGTGTCACACATAAGAGTTACCTAAACTCAACATCACCGCTCCTTTATTGACCGCTTTTCTGAAACTTGAAAGAATTTCACCATTGCTTGTTATCATCCCAAATCAAATTCGCAGTTGTCTCACCACATGTATGACCACCAGAGCCCTGGCCCGTCTTTATGTCCCGTGCACGCCGCACGCCTCGCCGCTATTACCGCGTCGAGCCTCCGCTGTCCCTGTCGAGTCTCAAGGGTCGTGAACCCACACCACTCAACCCCCACTGTAGAGTACCACCGATCATCACCGACCGATGACGAGTTTCACACTTCCATCAGACCACTGGGCTCCAGTCCGAACTGCATGTCACTCGCTTTTCTCCCCTCGCTGAAATAGGCTTCGATTCTCTAGATCCTTACACCATAGCCCTCAATCCAGCTCCAACTTCAACATGACCCCATGGTAGATGATCAGTCCACCCTCGCGCCTCGTCGTCTTCAAGCTCTCAAGTGTGCACCGTCTTGAATCAACCCCGCGCCATAGTCTTGTCGAAGCCACACAAGCACTCAGGCCTGCGCCGTGTGTTTTCACGCCCAGAAGTCGGTCACCATCAGCATCACGCACCTATGTCGTCATCGCCGATCCCACCACCGTCTTCTATACCAACCGACTTGCGTCGATCCGTCAGACTGTCCAGGCCAACTGCCCTATGTGTCTGACCCGAGCCGACTTTTCTGACTGCAACCATCTGCAACTCCTCACAACCCTCGTCATCCATCTTACTGGTTAACATCCCGCAACGCCTTCAAACATCCTTGTTGTGCCAACAAATCTTTCACCTTATCTGTCATAACCCAAGGTTTTCTGTTCTGTCGAACTTCTCCACCTCAAACCTGATACCTTTTGATGCCAGATTCTTTGTATGATTGACGTGTGAGAAAAACTAACCAAGCTTCTTTCCACGATGCCATACTAATAGCAGTTTCACGTGGTGTAGCTCCTCGCACTCAAGTCCCGATGCTAGTACTGCCCTTTGTGTCAAATCTACTCCTGAAGGATACACAAACGATGGATATTTTCCTTTGCCGATTTAAATATGTAGGTTACCTTGATGTTGCACGTCTACCGGCTCCTCTAGGGACTCGGTCCCTCTTTTTTTTTTCTGAAAACAAATCTCAACATGCCTTGTAGCTTCAACGTGTCACGAAATCCATGATGCTCCTGGACGGACCTCTCGCATGCTGCCTAGCTGCTCAACTCGCGGCTTCCTGCACGCCTATGGGCCTCCTGCCTGGGGCCACGCCCACGCGTACATGGAAATTCGCCGCCGCCGCCGCTGGCTTAGCGCACGCCCGATCCAATCTGCATGTTTCGCCGCTGTACGCTCGCCCGATTAATCCATGGATCAACCGCCGCACGTCACGTCTGCTGCTTGCACACGTATCTCGCTTTGATTTGCTTTTTTTTAAAGAAAAGCAAAGCTTTATAGATTAACGACGTACGGGCATATCGCCTGACACGCAAGCAGCCACGTTGGGCGGTACAAAGGTGTCCCACTCCACACATGTGTTTGGTGGGCAATTACAACCGATTTGAACTAACTCATGTGCAACAGAGTTCAAAGTTCGACTACACGAACTAACACACCAGCTTGAAAACCACGTCTTCAGTTGAAACTTCGTGTCCTCAATAATGACTGCATATGGCGAAGCATCCACCTTCCTGATGTCCATCGCATCGGCCAGCAACTGGCAGTCCGTCTCAAACGCCACTCTGGTGGCTCCCAGTTCGGCTGCTGTAGATACTGCCGCTGCTAGAGCACTAAGTTCCGCTCCAAAAGCATCCGAGACCTGCTCTTGCCGCCCCGCCCTGGCGTTGACGACCTGCCCTGTGTTATCGCGAGCCACAACTCCCCACCCACTGTGAGACTTCCCGCACCGTCAAGATTAAACTTTATGACATCATGTGCAGGCGGCTTCCACTTCTCAGAGGCCTGTTTAGGCTTGGGTTCTGAAAAAACCCTGCTCATATTCAAGTGCATCACAGCGCGCTCGCCTCACAATTTCCATAGCAGGCACAGGGGTCTCTCCCTCTCTGACTTTGTTTCTGTTATTCCACCAATGCCACCAAAAGGAGATGATTAGCACTCGTTTTTTCTCATCTAGGCCCCAAAGAGAGTCAAGCATCGCATGCACACCCCCGATCCTCTCGAATCGAGCACGCTCCAGTTCCAGTCCCAGATGCCTCCATACCTCTTTCACCGCCTTACATTTGATAAACAGGTGGCCACCATCCTCTTCTCCCCTACCACACATGAAGTAGCTGGATGATTCAAGAGTTAATCCCCGTCTCACCAAATTAGTGCACAGAGCTAGTGACTCATGACGGATGCGCAGGACGAACATTTGTAGTTTTGGTGGACATGGGATCTTCCATATCCTCTTCCAGCTCTGGTCCGGACAAAGGTCAAGCTGGCCCGCGCTGGTTGTGCTCGTACTTGGTGCCCCATTCCGCTTCTGCTTATTCAGTTCCACTATGAGCTTATAGGCACTTTTAACTGAATGGTTGCCCTTCTTATCAAAGTGCCATGCTATGAAATCTTCTACCCCCTCTCTCAACGGAATCTGGAGTATGTAGCGAGCATCTTCCGCACAAAACGTGTCTGTAATGAGGCGTTCATCCCAACCTCCCGTAATTGGGCTGATCAACTCATTCACATGGCTCAGAAGACTGGAGCCCTTCGGCGTTATCACCTGTCTCGACCACGGTCTAGGCAGCCAAGGGTCAACCCATATATTGATTCTCTGTCCGTCACCAACTCTCCAGATATATCCCTGCTTCACAACATCCAGCCCTTGAAGAATACTACGCCAAGAGTAAGAAATCCCGTCGTGTGCCACTGCCTCCAGCGCCGAGCAGTCAGGGAAGTAGCGGGCCTTCAATATCCTGGCACACAAACTCGTTGGGTTTTGCACAATCCTCCAACCTTGTCGCGACAACATTGCTAGATTAAATTGGTGCATATCTCGGAACCCTAGCCCACCCATGGCCTTGGGCTGTGTCAACTTTTCCCAACTGAGCCAGTGCATGGCGTTTTGTTTATCTTGCTGACTCCACCAAAATTTACCCAGAAGTGTATTCAACTCCGTGCAGAAGGTCTTAGTCAGATCAAAGCATGACATAGCGTAGGTGGGTATGGCTTGCCCCACGGCCTTCACCAATACCTCCTTACTTTCCTTTGCAAGCAATCTCTCCTGCCATCCATAAACCCTTCCACACATATTCCTCTTTATATAGTTGAAGGCTTTCCTCCTGGATCGCCCCACGTGGACTGGTAGCCCCAAATATTTTTCATTCCAATCCTCATTATAGATCCCCAACTCGGTCTTTACTGCATTTCTGTCATTATCGCATGTGTTAGGACTGAACATAATTGCAGACTTTTCCGTATTAATACATTGCCCCGAGCACGCCTCATATAACTGCAATACTTCATGTAGAGCTGCTGCTTCCTGTTGGTCTGCTCTAATTAGGAGCATGGAGTCATCCGCGAATAGAAGATGCGAGACACACGGAGCCCTTGGGCATATTTTCACCCCGTGCATCACTTCCTTCTCTTCTGCATCCAGTAACAGTGCCGACAATCCTTCCGCGCAGATGACAAAAAGGTAGGGGGAGATGGGGTCCCCTTGTCGGAGACCACGCGATGGGCTGAACTATTGGGTCATATCCCCATTCACCTTGATCTGGTAACGAACAGTCTGGACGCATTTCATGACAAGTGCAATCCACCTCCTGCTGAACCCCAACTTACGAAGCATAGCCTCCAAGAAGCTCCATTCAACCCTATCGTATGCCTTGCTCATATCTGCCTTGATCGCCGCGACTCCACTCCTCCCACTCCTTTTGTTCATTAGGTAATGAGATATTTCATAGGCTGTGAGCACATTGTCCGTGATGAGTCTTCCTGGCACAAAGACACTTTGGTTTTCAGAGATCACATCCGGCAATATCATCTTTAGTCTGTTTGCTATGACCTTCGATACCAGTTTGTACACGACATTGCATAGGCTGATGGGACGGAGATCTTTGATCCTTTTTGGGTTCTTCACCTTGGGGATAAGCACAACCATAGTATCATTCTAACCCTCCGGGAAGTCTCCTCCGTTCAGAATGTTCAGCACTTCCTCCATGACACGATCACCCATGAAGTGCCAGTGGCGCTTGAAGACGATCGCCGGCATTCCATCTGGTCCGGGGGCTTTGAGATCACCTATGTGATCAAGAGCAGCTTTCACCTCTGCTCTGGTGTACTCGGCCTCCAGGATAGCGTTCATGGTATCTGAGACCCGTGGTTGTACCTTGCCAATTAGCTCATCTAGTCGATGCGGGTTGGAAGTAGTAAACAAGTCCTGAAAAAACGAGCACACATAATTAGTTAGAGCCTCCCCCTCCTCTACCACCATGCCATCCTCCCTTCGAATCTCCTCCAATCTGTTGGATTTTTTCCTCGCAGAAGCAACCGATTGCATGTACTTAATATTTTTATTCCCTCCCCTCAACCACCACATATGTGCCCACTGTTTCAGTTGGGTATACTTCTTCTCTTTCAGTCCCTCCAGCTCAGCACACAGCCTTGCTTCCTCCCTGATCTTTGCTTCAGAGACCGGAGCCTTCATGCACCTCTCCAGGTCATCACGAGCCTTCTTGATCCTCCCATCTAACTCTCCCACTACTTCCCTACTCCATGCACTTATATCCTTGGCTACGCATTGGAGGCCTCGAGTGACACCACTCCCCTCTCCTTGGTAACTTCCCTCCCACACTCTCCTGATGATATCTTCACACCCATCTTCCTGCAGCCAACGTGCTTCGAATCTAAAATTATGGTCTCCCCTTTTCCAACCTTTTTCCGTACCCCTGAGATGCACCACCACTGGCCTATGGTCGGAATGACGTGGTTCACCATTCACCACCGCATAGTTTGGAAAGGTCGCACACCACTCATCATTTGCGGTGGCCCGGTCCAACCTTTCACATATATATGTTCGCACTTCCTTGCTGTGGTTTCTCCACGTGTACAAGTCGCCTTGAAATCCAATATCCCTCAGTTCGCAGAAATTCAAAGCTTGGCGGAAGTCATCTAGATAGTGTTGCGATCGGTCAGCACCTCCCAGCTTCTCGCTACTAGTCAGAACTTCATTGAAGTCGCCAAGACACAACCACGGCCGTCCACTTTGGTGCTGCTATTTCAAAATGTGCATCATCTTCCACGTCTCCTTCTTCCTCTCCATGGTCGATTCTCCATAAACCCCCGTAAGTCGCGACACCAGCCCATCCTCCCTTAAGATATCCACATCCACATGCCTCCTTCCGTATGATCTGAGGGAGACATTCAACTCCTTACGCCAAAACAATGCCACACCCCTACCACTGCTTTCATCCTTCCACGCTACCATGTTGGCGAGCCCCAACAACCACCTGAACCTCCCCAATTGCTTCTCCTTCATTCGTGTTTCACACAGAAACAAAACATCGGGATCCTCCACTCTTCCCAGTTCGAGAAGAGAGCGAACTGCCGGGCCATTCCTGAGTCCCCGGCAGTTCCAGCTGATAATTTTCATTGCTCCCCACGGGGCTGCTCCGGCAGCCCGCCGATATATCTGTAGCAGTATTTGCACCTGATGACACCATGTTTCCTCCCTTCATGTTCTGAGAAACAATCTGGCCATCGATCCCCTCCCCGCGCCCTTTTTTGGCACTCGCCTCTTCATCAACATCCATCTCCTCCCCTCCTCTCTTTCCCAGCTTCACCCCCAGGCTTTCCTGCAAACCCTGCCTCTCCGGTCGGTTCTTTCGTTTGAATCTACCACCCTTCCCCTTTACCCCACTATCCTCCGCCACCCCTCCTCCTGTCTTTATTGCACCTCCTCCTCCCTCCACACACTCCGTCACCGTACCCTCTCCTCCTTCAGTTAGTGTTACTTGAGCCTCCCCTCCCATTTTATTAACCACCTGTGTTTGGTAAATGGCCATCTTATTCTGTTCCGGGACTCGCTGTTCCGCTTGGGGCTCCATAAACTGAATGCCTTTTGTAACTTTGCTTCCTGTTGGCTCTCCCACTGTAGCCGCGATTTTCAGTGGACTTGTTACCTCCTTCTCCTCACCCTTCGAACCCTGCCCGCTACTTTTTGAAGTTGTATCTTCCTTCCTCCATGATGCTGCATTACTATCTGAGCCCCTTGAACCCTTCCCCCATCCATACTGCCTCCTCCTCTCATGGCTGCCTTCACTCCCACCATAGCTTCTGCCGCCCTGACCTCTCCCATACGCGACGACCTCTGTTCTCTTATTGTTCTCCTCCACCCTCAACCATGGCCCGTACTGCGACGCTTCTCCTTTTGGGGGTTTCATCATACAGTCCTTTTCCCCGTGCCCGATCACACCACACGTGTAGCAAAAATCCAGCATATATTCATATTCGAACCGGCACCACAGTAAGCCCTTCTTCTTCTTCGACCTCTGCCCCTCCTCTTTCCACGATGCCATACTAATAGCAGTTTCACGTGGTGTAGCTCCTGGCACTCAAGTCTCGATGCTAGTACCGCCCTTTGTGTCAAATCTACTCCTGAAGGATACACAAACGATGGATATTTTCCTTTGCCAATTTAAATATTTAGGTTACCTTGATGTTGCACGTCTACCGGCTCCTCTAGGGACTCGGTCCCTTTTGAAAACAAATCTCAACATGCCTTGTAGCTTCAATGTGTCACGAAATCCATGATGCTCCTAGACGGACCTCTCGCATGCTGCCTAGCTGCTCAACTCGTGGCTTCCTGCACGCCTATGGGCCTCCTGCCTGGGGCCACACCCACGCGTACATGGAAATTCGCCGCCACCGACGCTGGCTTAGCGCACACCCGATCCAATCTGCGTGTTTCGCCGCTGTACGCCCGCCCGATTAATCCATGGATCAACCGCCGCACGTCACGTCTGCTGCTTGTACACGTATCTCGCTCTGATTTGCTTTTTCTGATCTCGCAGAGAACCACGCCGCAGTCGGCTGCATCTCAACTCAATCCTTCCTCTAAATCAACGATTCACATCCTCCAGACAACCTAGCTCTGATACCACTTGTTAGAATAAATCTAAGGCATACCGTCGATCATCTGGGCGTTCCTCCTCATGACACCGTTATAATACCGCATCTAGTCGCCCTGGACACCGGCACATGCCGCCGGCTTCCCCTGCGTTCCGGTGCTATTATGTTGGCATAGGTTACATCGTGTGTCTACCCCCGCTATATATGAGAGGCCTAGGATACAAGTGTCCTATTAGGACACAACTCCACATCCTATGTAAACACAATACAACTCCTAGTCCAACTGTAACCTACCTTGTACACAATATTTGACACAACTCTAACAAGACCACCCGTCCCACATGGGGCCGAGGACATGGTGCTTGATGTACATGTGATAATGGCAACTTTGGTACGTTCTTGGGCTTCTCCTTCAGCAAGATCCTCCCATCGTTCCCTTTTCAAAACGTTTACATCATATACTCCATATTGTCTGGAGTTTGGACTGCAGATTGGATGGCGACTATTTAGGGAAACATGATTGCCGGATAAGCAAGGTGGATGGTGTAATCTAAGTTGTGGATTTACCAAGCTGAATGTTGATGCCTCTTTTGACCCAGACTCTTCAAATGATTTAATCGGGGCAATTCTAAGAGAAGATCGTAGTAAATTTGGTGCATTATCAAATGAATAGATGATATATGTGTTGATGCTTTTATGGAAGAAGTCTTGGCCTTAAGATTTGGGCTGAACTTTGCTCAGCCCATCGGTTGCAATCGAATGATTATCAACTCTGATAATGTTGATGTGATTAATATCATATCAACGAGAGGGGAAGAGTATGTCTACGTACCCTCGTAGACCGAAAGCGGAAGCGTTATGACAACACGGTTGATGTAGTCATACGTCTTCACGATCCGACCGATCTCAGCACCGAACATATGACACCTCCGTGTTTAGCACACGTTCAGCTCGATGACGTCCCTCGTACTCTTGATCCAGTTGAGGCCGAGGGAGTGATTCATCAGCACGACGGCGTGATGGCAGTGATGATGCAGTTACCGACGCAGGGCTTCGCCTAAGCACTACAACAATATGACCGAGGTGGAAATCTGTGGAGGGGGGCACCACACACGGCTAAGACAACTGTCAACTTATGTGTTCTAGGGTGCCCCCTGCCCCATATATAAAGGAGCAAAGGGGAGGATGGTCGGCCCTCATGGGGCGCGCCCCAAGTAGGATTCCTACTAGGAATCCTATTCCTAGTAGGTTTCCAACAAGGGAAGAGAGGGTGAAGGAAGGAGAAGGAGAGAGGGAGAAGGAAAGGGCCCCCCCTTCCCTAGTCCAATTTGGACCCAAGGGGGAGGGGGTGTGCGGCCTGACCTAGTAGTCCCTCTCTCCCCACTAAGTCCCATGAGGCCCATTAGTTCCCCCGAGGGGTTCCGGTAACCCTCCGACACTCCGGTTTTATCTGAAACTTCTCCGGAACATTTCTGGTGTCCGAATATAGTCACCCAATATATCAATCTTTATGTCTCAACCATTTCGAGACTCCTCGTCATGTTCGTGATCACATCCGAGACTCCGAACTACCTTCGGTACATCAAAACACATAAACTCATAATATCGATCGTCATCAAACGTTAAGCGTGCGGACCCTACGGGTTCGAGAACTATGTAGACATGACCGAGACTCACTTCTAGTCAATAACCAATAGCGGAACCTGGATGATCATATTGGTTCCTACATATTCTACGAAGATCTTTATCGGTCAAACCGCATAACAACATACGTTGTTCCCTTTGTCATCAGTATGTTACTTGCCCGAGATTCGGTCGTCGGTATCTCAATACCTAGTTCAATCTCATTACCGGCAAGTCTCTTTACTCGTTCCGTAATGCATCATCCCGCAACTAACTCATTAGTCACATTGCTTGCAAGGCTTATAGTGATGTGCATTACCGAGAGGGCCCAGAGATACCTCTACAATACACGGAGTGACAAATCCTAATCTCGATCTATGCCAACTCAACAAACACCATTGGAGACACCTATAGAGCATCTTTATAGTCACCCAGTTATGCTGTGACGTTTGATAGCACACCAAGTGTTCCTCCGGTATTCGGGAGTTGCATAATCTCATAGTCATAGGAACATGTATAAGTCATGGAGAAAGCAATACCAATAAACTAAACGATCATAGTGCTAAGCTAACGGATGGGTCAAGTCAATCACATCATTCTCTAATGATGTGATCTCGTTCATCAAATGACAACTCATGTCTATGGTTAGGAAACTTAACCATCTTTGATTAACGAGCTAGTCAAGTAGAGGCATACTAGTGACACTCTGTTTGTCTATGTATTCACACATGTAATAAGTCTCTGGTTAATATAATTGTCGGTGTCAAAACCGGCGGATCTCGGGTAGGGGGTCCCGAACTGTGCGTCTAAGGCGGATGGTAACAGGAGGCAGGGGACACGATGTTTACCCAGGTTCGGGCCCTCTTGATGGAGGTAATACCATACGTCCTGCTTGATTGCTCTTGATGATATGAGTATTACAAGAGTTGATCTACCACGAGATCGTAGAGGCTAAACCCTAGAAGCTAGCCTATGGTATGATTGTTGTTGTCCTACGGACTAAACCCTCCGGTTTATATAGACATCGGAGGGGGCTAGGGTTACACAGAGTCGGTTACAAGGGAGGAGATCTACATATCCATATTGCCAAGCTTGCCTTCCACGCCAAGGAAAGTCCCATCTGGACACGGGACAAAGTCTTCAATCTTGTATCTTCATAGTCCAACAGTCCGGCCAAAGGATATAGTCCGGCTGTACGGAGACCCCCTAATCCAGGACTCCCTCAGTAGCCCCTGAACCATGCTTCAATGACGATGAGTCCGGCGCGCAGATTTGTCTTCGGCATTGCAAGACGGGTTCTTATTTCGAATACTCCATAGAAGATTTTGAACACAAGAATAGTGTCCGGCTCTGCAAAATAAGTTCCACATACCACCGTAGAGAGAATAATATTTCCACAAATCTAATTTGCTGACACGTTTAGCAACATGACATTATGCCATGGCCCGTTCATTATTCGAACCGTTTTTCTCAACCAGCACTGCACATATCGCGAGGCGGTTTTCTTGACACGTCTTGTAAAAGTAGAGATCGTGTCCCCCTTATTACGGGATTCTTATCAATACGGACGTGGGTAAAGCAATCATGCCCGTTGGTATGACTCCTCGATTTTAGGCAAGTCCCAAACGGCCATGAGGAGGACGCTTGATATTCACCCTCTTTATAAAGAGGCCAAGGCTTGTCCTTTTTCCCTCTCGTGCTCAATTGAATCCTTCCCCCGCCTCGAGTTCCAACACCCAAGGCTCAGGTCAAGCGCTTCGGACCTTCAACCATGTCTGGATCCAACCTCCAAGGTCGGTGGGTGCCTTCCTCTGTCACAGAGGAAGACATCAAGAAGCTAAGAGAGGCTAGGTATTTGACCCTCGAAATCTCGCACAGGCTTCCTGCTCGAAGGCAGGTCATTCCCTCTCCCGAACCCGGCAAGAGCGTTGTATTCATCTCTCACTTCCTCCGAGGGCTAGGTCTCGCTCTGGATCCCTTTGTTAGGGGGCTCATGTTCTATTATGGGCTGGATTTCCATGTCCTGGCCCCGGATTCCCTACTTCACATCTCGTCGTTCATCGTCGTGTGTGAGGCCTTCCTTCGCATTACCCCACACTTTGGCCTGCGGCTCAAGACTTTCAATGTGAAGCCGAAGATGATCGAGGGGCGACACGCAGAGTGCGGAGGTGCCGCGATAAGAAAAAGTGCTGATGTTCCGTGGCCAGAGGGTTCCTTCCCAGAGGTGTCCGGTTTATGGCAACGGGAGTGGTTTTATATCATAGCTCCCCGAAGTGCCAAGTGGGTAGCCGCCCCTGCCTTTCGCTCGGGCCCCCCACCACAACTGACGTCATGGATCAACAAGGGGCTGAACTGGGGGCTAGTAAATGATGTGCCGATATTGCAGAGTCGCATCCGAGATCTCCTCGAGAGAGATGTCAGCCTGGTCACGGTAATGCAAGTCATGCTAGTTCGTCGAGTCCCGCCTTGCAAACGTTGACCCCTCCGTATGTGGGAATTCAACCCGGAAGGACCGCGAACTATTCAGCACTTCCTCGGCATGATGCCTGAAGAGATGTACAAATTGTTCTTCGGACCACAAATAAAGTGTCCGGACACCACCGAGGATGCGGGTCCGAGCTGTAATCGCCCAGATACCCAGGTAAGTAATCCCGTGGCCGAACATGCTGTCTTTTTATTTATCATAACATTATTCTGAAAAGTCGCTCCCTGACCAGGACTGGATAACAAAGGCGAAGATGATCAGGTGTTCGGCCCCCCTTCCCGAAGGCTCAGCAAATCCAGTACTAGCCAGAATGCTCGAGCCGGCGCCTTACCAGGCGCCCTCAGGGGAAGATAAAGGGGGGAGTAAAGAGGCTGAGAGCCGGCCTCACTCATTATTCATCCAAATAGGGGGAATTAGCACCTCCACGAAGGAGGATAACTAGGGAGAAGAATTTGAAATTCCCTCTCCCCAAGGAAGGAAGAGGACCACCTCTAAAGACCCAGAAACAAAGGTTTCCAAATAGGGGAAGAAATCTTCACCAGAGGGTCCTGCCTCGGAGGGTACTCTTGCCGCACAGTGCCTGCAAGGGGATCAACCCTCTACCGAGCTGTAAGTAAAAAAAGTACTTAATAGTAAAAATATCCGACATTACTTCTGAAGAAAATAACCAAAGCGTATGTCTTGTAGTTCAGTTCGTAGCCCTTCTCGACAAAGTTCGTCTTCGGGGGATCTTCTTCCGGAGATGATGGAGAGCGAAACAGCTCCCCCTGCCTCCCCGCCTCATGAGGCGGGCGACCCTAAAGTGTCGTCGCGGAGGGTTTCTCCTGATCCGCCAAGGCCAGGGGGTAATCCTTTGGCCACCCGAAGTCCTCAGTATTTTGCTCCTAAAGAGAGCAACAGAAATAGTCCGGAAACGTCCGACATGCGATCAGATGCACTGAAGAATCTTCTAGAGCAAGTGGCCTGATACGTCTCGAACGTATCTATAATTTTTGATTGCTCCATGCTATATTATCTACTGTTTTGGACTATATTTGGCTTTATTTTCCACTTTTATATTATTTTTGGGACTAACCTATTAACCAGGGGCCCAACCCAGAATTGCTGTTTTTTTTGCCAATTTCAGTGTTTCGAATAAACAGAATATCAAACGAAGTCCAAACGGAATAAAATCTTCGGAAACGTGATTTTCTCATCGAACGTGATCCAGGAGACTTGGACCCTACTACAAGGGATCAAAGAGGTGGTCACGAGGGTGGGGGGCGCGCCCCCCTGCCTCGTGGGCCCCTCGGTGCTCCGCCGACGTACTCCTTCCTCTTATATATACACACGTACCCCCAAACCTGATTCCACCACCGCAACTTTCTGTATCCACGAGATCCCATCTTGGGGCCTGTTCCGGAGCTACGCCGGAAGAGGGCCGTCATCACGGAGGGCTTCTACATCATCCTAGCCCCTCCGATGAAGTGTGGGTAGTTTACCTTAGACCTGCGGGTCCATAGTTAGTAGCTAGATGGCTTCTTCTCTCTCTTTGAATCTCAATACAAAGTTCTCCCCCTCTCTTGTGGAGATCTATTCGATGTAATCTTCTTTTTGCGGTGTGTTTGTTGAGACTGATGAATTGTGGGTTTATGATCAAGTATATCTATGAATAATATTTGAATCTTCTCTGAATTCTTTTATGGATGATTGGTTATCTTTGCAAGTCTCTTCGAATTATCCGTTTGGTTTGGCCAACTAGATTGGTAGTTCTTGCCATGGGAGAAGTGCTTAGCTTTGGGTTCGATCTTGCGGTGTCCTTACCCAGTGACAGAAGGGGCAGCAAGGCACATATTGTATCGTTGCCATCGAGGATAACAAGATGGGGTTTATTTCATATTGCATGAATTTATCTCTCTACATCATGTCATCTTGCTTAAGGCGTTACTCTATTTTTAACTTAATACTCTAGATGCATGCTGGATAGCGGTCGATGAGTGGAGTAATAGTAGTAGATGCAGAATCGTTTCGATCTACTTGTCACAGACGTGATGCCTATATACATGATCATGCCTAGATATTCTCATAATTATGCTCAATTCTATCGATTGCTCAATAGTAATTTGTTCACCCACCGTAGAATACTTATGCTCTTGAGAGAAGCCACTAGTGAAACCTATGGCCCCCGGGTCTATTCTCATCATATCAATCTCCATCACTTTTATATTGTTTTGCTATTTACTTTGCCTTTACTTTTTACTTTGCATCTTCGTATCAAAAATACCAAAAATATTCTATCTATCAGATCTCACTCTCGTAAGTGACCGTGAAGGGCTTGACAACCCCTAATCGCGTTTGTTGCGAGTAGCTATCGCTTTGTGCAGGTACGAGGGACTTGAGCGTGGGCTCCTACTGGATTGATACCTTGGTTCTCAAAAACTGAGGGAAATACTTACGCTACTCTGCTGCATCATCCCTTCCTCTTCGGGGAAAGCCAATGCAAGCTCAAGACGTAGCACGACCATCTCAGAAGCGAATCGTATGCTAATGGGTACGGTGATCGAGAGGATTTCATCCGCCGAAAGCGGGTTGTATGAAGCTTTTATGAGTCTGTTGGAAGGCTTTGAGGTGCATGAAATAGTGTATGTTTTTGACAGTACCGCACACGTTAGGTGTGCCCTATGCAGATAGTAGCCCCTGAGACTCTTGTTGCCGTCGAGAACGGCGGCAAACAGAGGGTCATAGTCCCAGGTAATAATCAGGCCGCCTTCATGTACAGGTGGCTGAAGGTCCGTTGCCTAGCTGGACTGATGAGTTTGCCAAGCTGAAGTGGCAATTGGTTGCGGCAGATGCCGACATCGTGCTTGTCAACAAGCGGCTCGACGAGGCACAGGGTATGTGATTTCTCCCGTGATCAACACATAGTAAGAGGAGCATGATGCCAATATCTTTAATATGTTGTGACTGCAGATGGGGCTACCGCCGTGGAGACCCTTCGGGCGGAAATTGCCCGAGCCAAGGAATAAGCCAGGAATAGTGATGCGGCCGCTCTAAAGGCGGTCGAAGAGCCGAGGGCCGAATAGGCTGTGCATTGCCAAAGCAAGGAAAGAATAGCCAATATGGCCATTGAGTTGAAAGATGCTGCCGAATGTTACCAGCTTCTTGAAAAATAAAGCCGAGCGAAGGCGACGGACCTGGAGAAGGCCATGGTAGCAGCCAAGGAAGCCCGCTCCAAAATCAGAGCGGCGAAGGAGGAGCTGTGTCAAGCTGGGGATATCGCGGCTGGGAAGCCCTTTTTGTTGCGGACTAAGTTCGTAGATCCGAAGTATGCCCCTCTTGATCAACTATGGAGTTCTGTAGACGCATACGTGGATTTGGCAGCAAGTGCTGCTCATGCGGCCGAGTACTTCAAGGATCAAAAAGATCGTGAAGTGGAAAAGCTGTTCTGGTCATAGTTCCATCTCCAGTGCGTCCGCTGTTGTTGAATGAGCGAATGGCCGAGTAGGCCGAGCTCCATAGGTTGTCCGGACTTGCCATGAGGTCTGTTGTGGATCATCTGTGGCCGGAAGGGCCAAGGCCGAATAGTTACTTTAGTTTAGTGCAACAATTCCTAGTTGCCGTGCCGCACATCAACGCTATGAAGAGGTCGGTGTGCATAGAGGGTGCACGGATGGCACTTGCCCATGTCAAGACATATTGGGCAGAGATGGAGGCCACCACTATTACAACACAGGGTTCGGCCGTGGGCCGAGTAGCTGCCGAGCACTACTTTGAAGAAGTCCTTGAAGGCGCTCATTCGATAGAGGCTCAGTATTCGAAGAATATTATGTTCTAGTGACAGGTATTCCCATTGTAAAAACAATGTTTTATTGAATTATAAAGGCTGTGTTTATACTTTTGCCTGAAAGTATTATGATGCCTCCTGTGCGGCCGTTTATGTATATATGTATATAACCTGAAAGTTTGCAGTCGTCGGCTTCAGCCCCCACGCATATAATGCGGGGGTGTTCGCAAAAAATGCGTATTCACACTTGATCCAACGTCTTGGTCCATAAAGGAGGTGGTAGCACAGCGAACGAGGCAATCGGACTATATTGCTTTAACACCTTCACTTAGCCATAGGAGTTTGACGGTGGGACTACTATATAGCCCCTGGTACTTCCGTGCTTGTCCGAATACAGGGTGCATACGTACATGACCGGGAAACAGCCCTTCGTTAATGCGGAGGAATCCCGAAGATTCCGCTAAGTCATCGAGTGGTTGACCAGTCTCGCGCTTTATCATGACAGTCAGTTTTCGGCTTTCTCTACTGAGGTGCTCATCCTGATGAACTAGGGCACAATCGCAGTAGTTCTCCTGGTGCCGCCTTAGCCGATAGAGCGGAACGTAAGGTAGCAAAACACGGGAGACGGGCAAACCCAACATTTGACCAAAGACATGATTCGGAGCTGATGCATATAAGGCCAAACTCGCGACGCCGAACACTCCCTAAGGTATTCGGTCTTTATAAAATATGCCAGGCTGAAAAATGCCCTTAATAATAAACCCCGAGTGTCTAGGTACGTGCAATATCCTGACGTGGCCACATGCCAATAATGTCAGCATCCTTCTCGGTTGTATTGAGTATCCGGAGGATGTGAATCAACAAGAGACAGTAAAAAAGGTTTACGCAGGGTCTTAATCTGAAAAGAAACCTTTGAGTGGGTCCCTGCTGCATGTTTGCACCTGTGTCTCTGTTGTTCCGTGTCTTGGACGGGTGTAGCACGATTGTCATCTGTAAAAGATAAGAACTTAGGTGAAAGTTGCCGTGCCAGAAAATTGGTTAGTATCAATAAGCCATTAAAATTCAAGATAAGTCAAGTTGAGCCGAACTAGCCCTGATTACACGCGGGAAGCCCCTGGTACTGTCTATGAGGGTTTAACCATCAAACCAATCTCATGTATATGTAGTGATGCGCCGGACTCGTCTAACCGTGTCCGTGGTCTTGACGACCTGTCATTTATTCTGGTTGGCGAGGCCGTCTAGTGCTCGGTTGTTAAAGCCGCCGCACGTTCTTCCGCGCGTAGAGAACGCTCAATATTTCCACTAACTGTGATGGTGCCACGCGGACTGGGCATCTTAAGCTTGAGACAAGCATAATATGGTACTGCATTAAAACGAGCGAAAGCCGCTCTTCTGAGTAGTGCTTGATAGCCACTTCGGAATGGAGCGATGTAGAAAGTTAACTTTTTGCTTTGGGAGTTGCCGGAAGAACCGAATACAACCTCTAGTAATAGAGAGCCCGTGCAGCGGGCCTCTGGGCCTGGTATTACTCCCTTGAAGGCAGTATTACTGCGACTGATTTTTGTCGGGTCTATCCCCTTTTTGCGGATTGTGTCCTAATATATCAAATTTAGACCATTGCCGCCGTCTATAAGGACTCATGTGAGATGGTATCAATTTATTATTGGGTCTAACACCAAGGCAGCCAATCCTTCATGCTGGATGCTTGTCGGGTGATCCCTGCGATCGAAAGTGATCGGGCAGGCCAACCAGGGGGTGAACTAGGGGGTGATGGGCTCTACGGCGCGTATGTCTCGGAGTGCATGTTTGCTTCTCCTCTTCGTCATATGGATCATGTTTACTGTTTTAACCTCTACTGGGAATTTTTTCTGTCCTCCAGTGCTTTGCTCGCGAGGTTCATCCTTGTCTTTGCTTGGTGTGTCCCCCCTTGTGTTTGGCGTTTAGCTTACCGGCCTGCTTGAAGATCCAGCATTCTCTGTGGGTGTGATTTGCAGGTTTATCGGGGGTGCCATGAATCTGACATAGTTTGTCTAGAATCTTGTTTAGGCTAGACGGTCCATCTCTGCTGCCTTTGAAAGGCTTTTTCGCTGACCTGGTCGAGAGCCCCTGAATCCGGCATTTACCGCCGTATTATCTGGGCTGTCTTCTTTATTGCGACGCTTGCTTTTACTGCGCCGTGGTTTTCCATTGCCATCCCTGACTTCGGATGTGCTTGGGTCGCTGGTGCTACTGCGGGCTAACCAGCTATCTTCGCCCGCGCAAAAGCGAGTCATGAGGCTTGTCAGGGCTGCCATTGTTCTCGATTTTTCTTGGCCGAGGTGTCTGGCGAGCCATTTGTCTCGGATGTTGTGTTTGAAAGCTGCTAAGGCTTCAACGTCCGGACAGTCGACGATTTGGTTCTTCTTGGTGAGAAACCAGTTCCAAAGCTTTCGGACTGACTCTCCGGGCTGTTGAATTATATGACTTAAATCGTCTGCATCCGGAGGTCGGACATAGGTCCCTTGAAAATTAGCCCGAAAAGCATCCTCGAGCTCCTCCCAACTTCCAATTGAGTTTTCGGGGAGGCTTTTCAGCCAGTGCCAAGCGGGTCCTTTAAGCTTAAGGGGAAAGTACTTGATGGCATGGAGATTGTCTCCATGAGCCATATGGATATGGAGGATAAAGTCCTCAATCCAGACCCCAGGGTCTGTGGTCCCGTCGTACACCTTTATGTTCACTGGTTTGAATCCTTCTGGGAATTTGTGGTCCAGCACCTCATCGGTGAAACATAGGGGGTGTGCGGCACCCCTGTATTTGGATGTATCATGGCGTTCGGACGGTTGTAGTATTCGGTTTTGATTTTGTGCCGGAGCGCGCTTCCAAGATCCATAGATGGATCTGGTCATACTGGATTTTTGGCGCAAGTCCTCACGTAGATCGTGTGTTGACTTATGTGCGACCTTGCTAGCCGCTCTATCGTGGTCACAAGGTGGTTTATCCGGCCGGTTGGCCGTTTTATTTTTCAGCTATGTGGGCTCTAAGGCCTCATCGCCGAATTCGGGTAATAGCTTGCGCTTTGGATAGCTTTTTGTGTGGTAACTGAAGGAAATATGCCCTAGAGGCAATAATAATGTTATTATTTATTTCCTTATATCATGATAAATGTCTATTATTCATGCTAGAATTGTACTAACCGGAAACATAATACATGTGTGAATACATAGACAAACAGAGTGTCACTAGTATGCCTCTACTTGACTAGCTCGTTAATCAAAGATGGTTATGTTTCCTAACCATAGACAAAGAGTTGTCATTTGATTAACGAGGTCACATCATTTGTTGAATGATCTGATTGACATGACCCATTCCATTAGCTTAGCACCCGATCGTTTAGTATGTTGCTATTGCATTCTTCATGACTTATACATGTTCCTATGACTATGAGATTATGCAACTCCCGTTTGCCGGAGGAACACTTTGGGTGCTACCAAACGTCACAACGTAACTGGGTGATTATAAAGGAGCATTACAGGTGTCTCCAAAGGTAGATGTTGGGTTGGCGTATTTCGAGATTAGGATTTGTCACTCCGATTGTCGGAGAGGTATCTCTGGGCCCTCTCGGTAATGCACATCACATAAGGCTTGCAAGCATTACAATTAATGAGTTAGTTGCGAGATGATGTATTACGGAACGAGTAAAGAGACTTGCCGGTAACGAGATTGAACTAGGTATGGGATACCGACGATCGAATCTCGGGCAAGTAACATACCGATGACAAAGGGAACAACGTATGTTGTTATGTGGTCTGACCAATAAAGATCTTCATAGAATATGTAGGAGACAATATGGGCATCAAGGTCCCGCTATTGGTTATTGACCGAAGACGTGTCTCGGTCATGTCTACATTGTTCTCGAACCCGTAGGGTCCGCACGCTTAAGGTTACGATGACAGTTATATTATGAGTTTATGCATTTTGATGTACCGAAGGTTGTTTGGAGTCCCGGATATGATCATGGACATGACGAGGAGTCTCGAAATGGTCGAGACATAAAGATTGATATATTGGAAGCCTATGTTTGGATATCGGAAGTGTTCCGGGTGAAATCGGGATTTTACCGGAGTACCGGGAGGTTACCGGAACCCCCTGGGAGACATATGGGCCTTAATGGGCTTTAGTGGAAAGGAGAAAGGGGCAGCCCAAGGTGGCTGCACGCCTCCCCCCTCCCCTAGTCCTATTAGGACTAGGAGAGGTGGCCGGCCCCCCTATCTCTCTTTCCCCCTCGGGGAATCCTAGTCCAACTAGGATTGGGGGGGGGGGAGTCCTACTCCCGGAAGGAGTAGGACTCCTCCTGCGCCCTCCTCCTGGCCGGCGGCCCCCTCCCCCTTGGATCCTTTATATACTGAGGCAGAGGCACCCCAGAAAGACACAACTTGATCCACGTGATCTATTCCTTAGCCGTGTGCGGTGCCCCAGCCACCATAGTCCTCAATAATACTGTAGCGGAGTTTAGGCGAAGCCCTGCTGCTGTAGTACATCAAGATCGTCACCAGCCATCGTGCTGATGGAACTCTTCCCCGACACTTTGCTGGATCGGAGTCCGGGGATCGTCATCGAGCTGAACGTGTGCTCGAACACGGAGGTGCCGTAGTTTCGGTGCTTGATCGGTTGGATCATGAAGACGTACGACTACTTCCTCTACGTTGTGTCAACGCTTCCGCATTCGGTCTGCGTGGGTACATAGACAACACTCTCCCCTCTCATTGCTATGCATCACATGATCTTGCGTGTGCGTAGGATTTTTTTTGAAATTACTACGAAACCCAACAGTGGCATCCGAGCCTAGGTTATTTATGTTGATGTTATATGCACGAGTAGAATACAAGTGAGCTGTGGGCGATATAAGTCATACTGCCTACCAGCATGTCATACTTTGGTTCGGCGGTATTGTTGGATGAAGCGGCCCGGACCGACATTACGCGTACGCTTACGCGAGACCGGTTCTCCCGACGTGCTTTGCACATAGGTGGCTTGCGGGTGACAGTTTCTCCAACTTTAGTTGAACCAAGTATGGCTACGCCTGGTCCTTGCGAAGGTTAAAACGGAGTCAAATTGACAAACTATCGTTGTGGTTTTGATGCGTAGGTAAGATTGGTTCTTGCTTAAGCCCGTAGCAGCCACGTAAAACTTGCAACAACAAAGTAGAGGACGTCTAACTTGTTTTTGCAGGGCATGTTGTGATGTGATATGGTCAAAACGTGATGAGATATAAGTTTTTGTATGAGATGATCATGTTTTGTTAAAGTTATCGGCAACTGGCAAAAGCCTTATGGTTGTCTCTTTATTGCATAAGATGCAAGCGCCAAATAATTGCTTTACTTTATCGCTATGCGATAGCAATAGTTGCAAGAGCAATAGTTGGCGAGACGACCGTGTGGCGACACATTGATATAGATCAAGATGATGGAGATCATGGTGTCATGCCGGTGACGATAGAGATCATAAC
>NC_041382.1:25009607-25010875 GCF_002162155.2 Triticum dicoccoides
GTACTTTGGAGATGGAGATCAAAGGCGCAAGATGATGATGGCCATATCATATCACATATTTTTTGATTGCATATGATGTTTATCTTTTATACATCTTATTTTGCTTAGTTTGACGGTAGCATTTTAAGATGATCCCTCACTAATTATCAAGAAGTGTTCTCCCTGAGTATGCACCGTTGCGAAAGTTCTTCGTGCTGAGACACCACGTGATGATCGGGTGTGATAGGTTCAACGTTCAAATACAACGGGTGCAAAACAGTTGCACACGCGGAATACTCAGGTTATACTTGACGAGCCAAGCATATACAGATATGGCCTCGGAACACGGAGACCGAAAGGTCGAGCGTGAATCATATAGTAGATATGATCAACATAGTGATGTTCACCAATGAAACTGCTCCATCTCACGTGATGATCGGACATGGTTTAGTTAATTTGGATCACGTGATCACTTAGAGGATTAGAGGGATGTCTATCTAAGTGGGAGTTCTTAAGTAATATGATTAATTGAACTTAAATTTATCATGAACTTAGTCCTGGTAGTATTTTGCAAATTATGTTGTAGATCAATAGCTCGCGTTATTGCTTTCATATGTTTATTTTGATATGTTCCTAGAGAAAAATTGTGTTGAAAGATGTTAGTAGCAATGATGCGGATTGGATCCGTGATCTGAGGTTTATCCTCATTGCTACACAGAGGAATTATGTCCTTGATGCACCTCTAGGTGATAGACCTATTGCAGGAGCAGATGCTGACGTTATGAACGTTTGGCTAGCTAAATATGATGACTACTTGATAGTTTAGTGCACCATGCTTAACGGCTTAGAATCGGGACTTCAAAGACGTTTTTGAACATCATGGAGCATATGAGATGTTCCAGGAGTTGAAGTTAATATTTCAAGCAAATACCCGAGTTGAGAGATATGAAGTCTCCAACAAGTTCTATAGCTAAAAGATGGAGGAGAATTGCTCAACTAGTGAGCATGTGCTCAGATTGTCTGGATACTACAATTGCTTGAATCAAGTGGGAGTTAATCTTCCAGATAAGATAGTGATTGACAGAATTCTCTAGTCACCATCACCAAGTTAGTAGAACTTCGTGATGAACTATGATATGCAAGGGATAACGAAAACAAATCCCAAGTTTTTCATGATGATGAAATCGATGAAGGTAGAAATCAAGAAAGAGCATCAAGTGTTGATGGTTAACAAGACCACTAGTTTCAAGAAAAGGGCAGAGGGAAGAAGGGGAACTTCAAGAAGAACA
>NC_041382.1:25011737-25020911 GCF_002162155.2 Triticum dicoccoides
GGCTTAAAGCCATGAAATCTGAGATATGATCCATTTATGAGAACAAAGTATGGACTTTGGTTGATTTGCCCGATGATCGGCAAGCCATAGAAAATAAATGGATCTTCAAGTGGAAGACGGACGCTGATAGTAGTGTTACTATCTACAAAAGCTAGACTTGTCGAAAAATGTTTTTGACAAAGTTCAAGGTGTTGACTACGATGAAATTTTCTCACTCGTAGCGATGCTTAAGTCTGTCCAAATCATGTTAGCAATTGCCGCAATTTTATGAAATCTGGCAAATGGATAAACAAAACTACATTCCTTAATGGATTTAAAGAAGAGTTGTATATGATACAACCAGAAGGTTTTGTCAATCCTAAAGGTGCTAACAAAATATGCAAGCTCCAGCGATCCATCTATGGACTGGTGCAAGCATCTCGGAGTTGGAATATACGTTTTGATAAGTTGATCAAAGCATATAGTTTTATACAGACTTGCGGTGAAGCCTGTATTCACAAGAAAGTGAGTGGGAGCACTACAACATTTCTGATAAGTATATGTGTATGACATATTGTTGATCGGAAATAATGTAGAATTATTCTGTAAAGCATAAAGGAGTGTTTGAAAGGAGTTTTTCAAAGAAAGACTTCGGTGAAGCTGCTTACATATTGAGCATCAAGATCTATAGAGATAGATCAAAATGCTTGATAAGTTTTTTCAATAAGTATATACCTTGACAAGATTTTGAAGTAGTTCAAAATAGAGCAGTCAAAGAAAGAGTTCTTGCCTGTATTACAAGGTGTGAAGTTGAGTAAGACTCAAAGCCCGACCATGGCAAAAGGTAGAAAGAGAGTGAAAGTCATTCCCTATGCCTTGGCCATAGGTTCTATGAAGTATGCCATGCTGTGTACCAGATCTATTGTACACTCTACACTGTGTTAAGCAAGGGAGTACAATAGTGATCTAAGAGTAGATCACTGGACAGCGGTCAAAATTATCCTTAGTGGAATAAGGAAATATTTCTCAATTATGGAGGTGAACAAAAAGGTTCGTCGTAAAAAGTTACGTCGATGCAAGTTTTGACACAGATCTGGATGACTCTAAGTCTCAATCTAGATACATATTGAAAGTGGGAGCAATTAGCTAGAGTAGCTCCGTGCGGAGCATTGTTGACATAAATATTTGCAAAATACTTACGGATCTGAATGTGACACACCCGTTGACTAAAATTATCTCACAAGCAAAACATGATCACACCTTAGTACTCTTTGGGTGTTAATCACATATCGATGTGAACTAGATTACTGACTCTAGTAAAACCCTTTGGGTGTTGATCACATATCGATGTGAACTACAGGTGTTAATCACATATCGATGTGAACTATTGCTGTTAAATCACATGGCGATGTGAACTAGATTATTGACTCTAGTGCAAGTGGGAGACTGAAGGAAATATGCCCTAGAGGCAATAATAAAGTTATTATTTATTTCCTTATATCATGATAAATGTCTATTATTCATGCTAGAATTGTACTAACCGGAAACATAATACATGTGTGAATACATACACAAACAGAGTGTCACTAGTATGCCTCTACTTGACTAGCTCGTTAATCAAAGATGGTTATGTTTCCTAACCATAGACAAAGAGTTGTCATTTGATTAACGAGGTCACATCATTAGTTGAATGATCTGATTGACATGACCCATTCCATTAGCTTAGCACCCGATCGTTTAGTATGTTGCTATTGCATTCTTCATGACTTATACATGTTCCTATGACTATGAGATTATGCAACTCCCGTTTGACGGAGGAACACTTTGGGTGCTACCAAACGTCACAACGTAACTGGGTGATTATAAAGGAGCATTACAGGTGTCTCCAAAGGTAGATGTTGGGTTGGCGTATTTCGAGATTAGGATTTGTCACTCCGATTGTTGGAGAGGTATCTCTGGGCCCTCTCAGTAATGCACATCACATAAGCTTTGCAAGCCTTGCAACTAATGAGTTAGTTGCGAGATGATGTATTACGGAACGAGTAAAGAGACTTGCCGGTAACGAGATTGAACTAGGTATGGGATACCGATGATCGAATCTCGGGCAAGTAACATACCGATGACAAAGGGAACAACGTATGTTGTTATGGGGTCTGACCGATAAAGATCTTCGTAGAATATGTAGGAGCCAATATGGGCATCCAGGTCCCGCTATTGGTTATTGATCGGAAACGTGTCTCGGTCATGTCTACATTGTTCTCGAAACCCGTAGGGTCCACACGCTTAAGGTTACGATGACAGTTATATTATGAGTTTATGCATTTTGATGTACCAAAGGTTGTTCGGAGTCCCGGATATGATCACGGACATGACGAGGAGTCTCGAAATGGTCAAGACATAAAGATTGATATATTGGAAGCCTATGTTTGGATATCGGAAGTGTTCCGGGTGAAATCGGGATTTTACCGGAGTACCGGGAGGTTACCGGAACCCCCCGGGAGACATATGGGCCTTAATGGGCTTTAGTGGAAAGGAGAAAGGGGCAGCCCATGGTGGCCGCGCACCTCCCCCCTCCCCTAGTCCTATTAGGACTAGGAGATGTGGCCGGCCCCCCTATCTCTCTTTCCCCCTCGGGGAATCCTAGTCCAACTAGGATTGGGGGGGGGGTGAGTCCTACTCCCGGAAGGAGTAGGACTCCTCCTGCGCCCTCCTCCTGGCCGGAGGCCCCCTCCCCCTTGGATCCTTTATATACTGAGGCAGAGGCACCCCAGAAAGACACAAGTTGATCCACGTGATCTATTCCTTAGCCGTGTGCGGTGCCCTAGCCACCATAGTCCTCGATAATACTGTAGCGGAGTTTAGGCGAAGCCCTGCTACTGTAGTACATCAAGATTGTCACCACGCCGTCGTGCTGACGGAACTCTTCCCCGACACTTTGCTGGATCGGAGTCCGGGGATCGTCATCGAGCTGAACGTGTGCTCGAACTCGGAGGTGCCGTAGTTTCGGTGCTTGATCGGTTGGATCGTGAAGATGTACGACTACTTCCTCTACGTTGTGTCAACGCTTCCGCATTCGGTCTGCGTGGGTACATAGACAACACTCTCCCCTCTCGTTGCTATGCATCACATGATCTTGCGTGTGCGTAGGAATTTTTTTGAAATTACTACGAAACCCAACAGTAACTTCCACCGTACTTTTCTTCGTTGTCGAGCACTTTGTTCCACCTGCTGTTGAGCGTATTTTGTGCGGCCTTAAGCCTTTGCTTCTGCTTCTTCAGACTCCTCGCTGTGGCAATAAGCCTGCTGCGGAGGTTCTCTTGTTCCAAGTGCCTTTCCGGGATGATGTGTGCATCTTCGTCCGGACTGTTTTCCTCCCCATAGGGGGTTTGATGAGGTTTATCCGCGGCGTCACCATGTTCGGACGTCGGATCCATACTATGTTCGCCGTTTGCAGCTTCATCGTGCTCTGCCGCCGGGGCAATGTGGTCGTCATTTCCTTTGGAGTCGACTGGAGTGTTATTTTCTCTTGCGCTGTTATCGCTGTTTTTGCCGAGGCGGGATTTGGAGCGGCGCCTATGCCGACGCTTTGTTTGCTTCTTGGAGGGGTCATCCTCCGTTGTCTCCTCCCATTCCTCGTCATCATTTTCTTTGGGTGTATCCACCATGTATATGTCATGTGATGAAGTGGCTGTCCAGTGCCCTGTGGGCACTAGTTCCTGATCCTTTCCTGCATCGTCGTCCATGCCGTCGATGTCTTCGGAGTCAAAATCGAGCATGTCGGTTAGATCGTCGACAGTGGCTACTAAGTGGGTGGTGGGTGGGGATCGGAGCGAATTTCTTCGTCGTACGTATCCCATTCCAGCCAGACATAGTTCGGCCAAGGTTCCCCTGTCAAGGAGAGAGACCTTAATGAATTTAGCACATCGCCGAAAGGCGAGTGCTGAAAGATATCTGTGGAAGTAAACTCCATGATTGGTGCCTAATCGGATTCGATAGACACGAA
The DNA here is from genome assembly GCF_002162155.2 of Triticum dicoccoides. Lineage (NCBI taxonomy): Eukaryota > Viridiplantae > Streptophyta > Magnoliopsida > Poales > Poaceae > Triticum > Triticum dicoccoides. Next base: position 25,015,720 of record NC_041382.1, read on the forward strand.
CGCATGGCGGTTCGGAGCCTATGGCCGGGGACGAATCCAATTGTTCGGTGACACGACTCTTGCAAGGGGTGAAGTCGGTATTCGGCTCTATTGCCACTGAGAGTGCAACCTCCATGGCGGGGTCTACCCACTCGTCCTCGGATGGCGCAATTTGCTCCGGATTGAGGGCCGGAGTAGTTTGCAGATGCAATCTCCCGAACACTGTACGACGACAGAGTTACAACATGCTCGTCGTGATTGTGCGGCGCACCTGACATGGGCTCGAATCCGTTGAAGATCAAGTCTCCATGGATGTCGGCAGTGTAGTTAAAGTTTTTGAACCTGACCTGATGGCCAGGGGCGTAGCTCTCGATCTGCTCCAGATGGCCAAGCGAATTGGCCCGTAGTGCGAAGCAGCCGAATACGAAGATCTGTCAGGGGAGGAACACCTCACCCTGGACCGCATTGTTACCAATGATCGAAGGGGCCATCAAGCCTTACGGTGATGGCACAGTGGAACTCTCAACGAGAGCACCAATGTCGGTGTCAAAACCGGTGGATCTCGGGTAGGGGGTCCCGAACTGTGCGTCTAGGGCGGATGGTAACAGGAGGCAGGGGACACGATGTTTACCCAGGTTCGGGCCCTCTTGATGGAGGTAATACCCTATGTCCTGCTTGATTGATCTTGATGATATGAGTATTACAAGAGTTGATCTACCATGAGATCGTAGAGGCTAAACCCTAGAAGCTAGCCTATGGTATGATTGTTGTTGTCCTACGGACTAAACCCTTCGGTTTATATAGACACCGGAGGGGGCTAGGGTTACACAGAGTCGGTTACAAGGGAGGAGATCTACATATACGTATTGCCAAGCTTCCCTTCCACGCCAAGGAAAGTCCCATCCGGACACGGGACGAAGTCTTCAATCTTGTATCTTCATAGTCCAATAGTCCGGCCAAAGGATATAGTCCGGCTGTCCGGAGACCCCCTAATCCAGGACTCCCTCAATAATTCTAGCATGAATAATAAACATTTATCATGATATAAGGAAATATAAATAACAACTTTATTATTGCCTCTAGGGCATATTTCCTTCAGTCTCTCACTTGCACTAGAGTCAATAATCTAGTTCACATCATCATGTGATTTACTACGAATAGTTCACATCTTTATGTGATTAGTTTACATCTCCATGTGACTAATACCCAAAGGGTTTACTAGAGTCAATAATCTAGTTCACATATCTATGTGATTAACACCCAAAGAGTGATCATGTTTTGCTTGTGAGAGAAGTTTAGTCTATGGGTCTGCAACATTCAGACCCGTATGCATTTTGCAAATTTCTATGTCTATAATAGTCTGCATGGAGCTACTCTAGCTAATTGCTCCCACTTTCAATATGTATCTAGATCGAGACTTAGAGTTATCTAGATCCGTGTCAAAAGCTTGCATCAACGTAACTCTTTACGACGAACTCTTTTATCACCTCTATAACCGAGAAATATTTCCTTAGTCCTCTAAGGATAATTTTGACCGCTGTCCAGTGATCTACTCCTAGATCACTGTTGTACTCCCTTGCCAAAATCATGCTAAGGTATACAATAGGTCTGGCACACAGCATAGTATACTTTATAGAAACTATGACTGAGGCATAGGGAATTACTTTTTCATTCTCTTTCTCTTTTCTGCCGTGGTCGGGTTTTGAGTATTTACTAAACTTCACACCTTGCAACACAGTCAAGAACTCCTTCTTTGACTGTTCCATTTTGAACTACTTCAAAAACTTGTCAAGGTAAGTACTCATTAAAAAAATTATCAAGCGTCTTGATCTATCTCTATAGATCTTGATGCCCAATATGTAAGCAGATTTACCAAGGTCTTTCATTGAAAAATTATTATTCAAGTATCGTTTTATGCTATCTAGAAATTAAGTATCATTTCCGATCAACAATATTTCATCCACATTTAATATCAGAAATGCTACAGAGCTCCTACTACCTCTTGAGCACTGCGTTGGTTTTCCCTTGAAGAGGAAATGGTGATGCAGCAAAGTAGCGTAAGTATATCCCTCAGTTTTTGAGAACCAAGGTATCAATCCAGTAGGAGGCCACACGCAATTCCCTCATACCTACACAAACAAATAAGAACCTCGCAACCAATGCGATAAAGGGGTTGTCAATCCCTTCACGGTCACTTACGAGAGTGAGATCTGATAGAGATAATAATGATAAGGTAAATACTTTTGGTATTTTTATGATATATATTGAAAGTAAAGATTGCAAAGTAAAATAGATTGGAAACATATATGATGGAGAATAGACCCGGGGGCCATATGTTTCACTAGTGGCTTCTATCAAGATAGCATAAGTATTACAGTGGGGGAAGAATTACTGTCGTGCAATTGATAGAAAAACAATTAATTATGAGAATATCTAGGCATGATCATGTATATAGGCATCACGTCCGTGACAAGTAGACCGACTCCTGCCTGTATCTACTACTATTACTCCACACATCGACCGCTATCCAGCATGCATGTAGAGTATTAAGTTCATAAGAACAGAGTAACGCCTTAGTTAAGATGACATGATGTAGAGGGATAAACTCAAGCAATATGATATAAACCCCATCTTTTTATCCTTGATGGCAACAATACAATACATGTAATGACCAAACCTCGAAGGATTTGAGTCTGTGTGCTTACCGTGCTAGTCCCTGGATCGAACTCGCTAGCACACATAGTATAGATGAATACCAGAATAGCAAGTGCATCATTTATTACAACGTATGATCCAAAATGTATAAAATAAAACAATCTGCATAGCACTTGGCTAGCTTTATTCAATCAAACAGCGGAAAGTAGCAGAAAATAACGATGAGTCCCATCATAGCCCACTGGCGATGCTGAGTGCAGACTCGCGACCCTAACGGTACCTTACTCTTCGTCTGAATATCCTGCAACATGAGACGTTGCAGCCATATAGGTCAATACTTGGAATGTATTGGAAAGTTACACAGGAGTAATAATATAGCAGACCTACATGTATATGCATAGTATAACAAAAGGAAGGCTTGAGGGTTTATTTTGCAGAAAGCTGATTTTATCCTAATAACTACCTAATAGTCAAATTTTTATTTAGTTCTTTTATTACTACAATTAAATGCACAAGGTTGAGTTGGCAAAATCAACTCCAACCTACCCTTTATTAAGTTGCCCAACAAATTTATTAAGTGTCACATCTGTCAAGATCATCCAACAACTGTAATGGCATAGTCGCTCAAATTTTACCCATAACCGGGGCCCGGCTAATCATGATTAGTTTTAATACTCTGCAGAGTTTAGTACGCTTTACCCACTGGACCCAATCCAAAGATTGAGATGAAGTCTTTCAGAAGAGGTTCCCTTGACCACCTGACGGCCACATCCCACCTACATATGCTACATCCGTCGACACTGTCTGGGCCAGGGTTCCAACAACTGATCAACTAAGCCAGAGCCCATATAGCCAGTGGTCGCACATGGAAGCTACTAGTCACTAAGTCTGTCTGATCTTTTTGAGCCTGGGCGGCATTCCACTTAGGGTGCACTCTCATGAGCGCATGGCCTTAGAAAAGGTGCAAGATGAAGGAAATATGCCCTAGAGGCAATAATAAAGTTATTATTTATTTCCTTATATCATGATAAATGTTTATTATTCATGCTAGAATTGTATTAACCGGAAACATAATACATGTGTGAATACATAGACAAACAGAGTGTCACTAGTATGCCTCTACTTGACTAGCTCGTTAATCGAAGATGGTTATGTTTCCTAACCATAAACAAAAGAGTTGTTATTTGATTAACGGGATCACATCATTAGGAGAATGATGTGATTGACATGACCCATTCCATTAGCTTAGCACCCGATAATTTAGTATGTTGCTATTGCTTTCTTCATGACTTATACATATTCCTATGACTATGAGATTATGCAACTCCCGTTTGCCGGGGAACACTTTGTGTGCTACCAAACATCACAACGTAACTGGGTGATTATAAAGGAGCTCTACAGGTGTCTCCAAAGGTACATGTTGGGTTGGCGTATTTCGAGATTAGGATTTGTCACTCCGATTGTCGGAGAGGTATCTCTGGGCCCTCTCGGTAATGCACATCACATAAGCCTTGCAAGCATTGCAACTAATGAGTTAGTTGTGAGATGATGTATTACGGAACAAGTAAAGAGACTTGCCGGTAACGAGATTGAACTAGGTATTAAGATACCGACGATCGAATCTCGGGCAAGTAACATACCGATGACAAAGGGAACAACGTATGTTGTTATGCGGTCTGACCGATAAAGATCTTCGTAGAATATGTGGGAGCCAATATGAGCATCCAGGTTCCGCTATTGGTTATTGACTAGAGACGTGTCTCGGTCATGTCTACATTGTTCTCGAACCCGTAGGGTCCGCACGCTTAAGGTTTCAATGACAGTTATATTATGAGTTTATGAGTTTTGATGTACCGAAGGAGTTCAGAGTCCCGGATAAGATCGGGGACATGACGAGGAGTCTCGAAATGGTCGAGACATAAAGATTGATATATTGGAAGCCTATATTTGGATATCGGAAGTGTTCCGGGTGAAATCAGGATTTTACCGGAGTACCGGGAGGTTACCGGAACCCCCCGGGAGGTATATGGGCCTTAGTGGGCTTTAGTGGAAGAGAGGAGAGGTGGCCAGGGCTGGGCCGCGCGCCCCTCCCCCCTAGTCCGAATAGGACAAGGAGAGGGGGCCGGCGCCCCCCCTTCCTTCTCTCTCTCTCCTTTCCCCCTTCCCGAATCCTATTCCAACTAGGAAAGGGGGGAATCCTACTCCCGGTGGGAGTAGGACTCCTCCTGGCGCGCCCTCCTCTTGGCCGGCCGCACCCCCCCTTGATCCTTTATATACAGAGGCAGGGGGCACCCCATAGACACAAGTTGATCCACGTGATCATAGTCTTAGCCGTGTGCGGTGCCCCCTTCCACCATAATCCTCGATAATATTGTAGCGGTGCTTAGGCGAAGCCCTGCGACAGTAGAACATCAAGATCGTCACCACGCCGTCGTGCTGACGGAACTCTTCCCCGACACTTTGCTGGATCAGAGTCCGGGGATCGTCATCGAGCTAAACGTGTGCTAAAACTCGGAGGTGCCGTAGTTTCGGTGCTTGATCGGTTGGGCCGTGAAGAC
>NC_041382.1:25023061-25105498 GCF_002162155.2 Triticum dicoccoides
GGTCCTAAGCCTGAGACTAAGTGTTTCTACTGCAAAGGGACTGGTCACTGGAAGCGGAACTACCCCAAGTGATTGGCAGATAAGAAGGATGGCAAAGTGAACATAAGTATATTTGATATACATGTTATTGATGTGTACTTTACTAGTGTTTATAGCAACCCCTCAATATTTGATACTAGTTCAGTTGCTAAGATTAGTAACTCGAAACGGGAGTTGCAGAATAAACAGAGACTAGTTAAGGGTGAAGTGACGATGTGTGTTGGAAGTGGTTCCAAGATTGATATGATCATCATCGCACACTCCCTATACTTTCGGGATTAGTGTTGAACCTGAATAAGTGTTATTTGGTGTTTGCGTTGAGCATGAATATGATTTGATCATGTTTATTGTAATACGGTTATTCATTTAAGTAAGAGAATAAATTGTTGTTCCGTTTACATGAATAAAACCTTATATGGTTACACACCCAATGAAAATAGTTCGTTGGATCTCGATCGTAGTGATACACATAATCACAATATTGAAACCAAAAGATGCAAAGTTAATAATGATAGTGCAACTTATTTGTGGCACTACCATTTAGGTCATATTGGTGTAAAGCGCATGAAGAAACTCCATGCTAATGGATTTTTGGAATCACTTGATTATGAATCAGTTGATGCTTGCGAACCATGCCTCATGGGCAATATGACTAAAATGCCGTTCTCCAGAACTATGGAGCGAGCAACTGACTTACTGGAAATAATACATACTGATGTATGAGATCCGATGAGTGTTAAGGCTCATGGCGGGTATCATTATTTTCTGACCTTCACAGATGATTTCAGCAGATATGGGTATATCTACTTAATGAAACACAAGTCTGAAATATTTGAAAAGTTCAAAGAATTTCAGAGTGAAGTGGAGAATCATCGTAACAAGAAAATAAAAGTTTCTACGATATGATCGCAGAGGTAAAATATTTGAGTTACGAGTCTGGCCTTCAGTTAAAACAATGTGAAATTGTTCCACTACTCACGCCACCTGGAACAGCACAACATAATGGTGTGTCCGAACATCATAACCGTACTTTATTAGATATGGTGCGATCTATGATGTTTCTTACCGATCTACCACTATCGTTTTGGGGTTATGCATTAAAGACAGCTGCATTCACGTTTAAAAGGGCACCATCTAAGTCCGTTGAGACGACACAATCTGAACTATGGTTTGGCAAGAAACCAAAGTTGTCATTTGTTAAAGTTTGGGATTGTGATGCTTATATGAAAAAGTTTCATCCTGATAAGCTCAAACCCAAATTGGAGAAATATGTCTTCATAGGATACCCAAAGGAGACTATTGGGTACACCTTCTATCACAGATCCGAAGGCAAGACATTCGTTGCTAAGAATGGATCCTTTCTAGAGAAGTAGTTTCTCTTGAAAGAAGTGAGTGGGAGGAAAGTAGAACTTGATAAGGTAATTGTACCTTCTCCCTTATTGAAAAGTAGTTCATCACAAGAAATCTGTTCCTGTGACTACTACACCAATTAGTGAGGAAGACTAATGATGATGATCATGTAACTTCAGATCAAGTTAATACCGAATCTCGTAGGTAAACCAGAGTGAGATCCGCACCAAAGTGGTACGGTAATCCTGTTCTGGAAGTCATGTTACTAGACCATGACGAACTTGCGAACTATGAGGAAGCGATGATGAGCCTAGATTCCGCGAAATGGCTTGAGGCCATGAAATCTGAGATGAGATCCATGTATGAGAACAAAGTATGGACTTTGATTGACTTGCCCAATGATCGGCGAGCCATTGAGATTAAATGGATCTTCAAGAGGAAGACGGACGCTGATAGTAATGTTACTATCTACAAAGCTAGAATTGTCGCAAAAAGGTTTTCGACAAGTTCAAGGTGTTGACTATGATGAGAGTTTCTCACTCGTATCTATGCTTAAGTGTGTCCGAATCATGTTAGCAATTGCCGCATTTTATGAAATCCAGCAAATGGATGTCAAAACTGCATTCCTGAATGGATTTCTGGAAGAAGAGTTGTATATGATGCAGCCGGAAGGTTTTGTCGATCCAAAAGGAGCTAACAAAGTGTGCAAGCTCCAGCGATCCATTTATGGACTGGTGCAAGCCTCTCGGAGTTGGAATAAACGCTTTGATAGTATGATCAAAGCATATAGTTTTATACAGACTTGCGGTGAAGCCTATATTTACAAGAAAGTGAGTGGGAGCACTACAACATTTCTGATAAGTATATGTGAATGACAGATTGTTGATCGGAAATAATGTAGAATTATTCTGCAAAGCATAAAGGAGTGTTTTAAAGAAGTTTTTCAAAGAAAGGCCTCGGTGAAGCTGCTTACATATAAGCATCAAAATCTATAGAGATAGATCAAGACGCTTGATAAGTTTTTTCAATGAGTACATACCTTGACAATATTTTGAAGTAGTTCAAAAATGGAACAGTCAAAGAAAGAGTTCTTGGCTGTGTTACAAGGTATGAAATTGAGTAAGACTCAAAGCCTGACCACGGCAGAAGATAGAAAGAGAATGAAAGTCATTCCCTATGCCTCAGCCATAGGTTCTATAAAGTATGCCATGATGTGTACCAGATCTATTGTATACCCTACACTGTGTTAAGCAAGGGAGTACAATAGTGATCTAAGAGTAGATCACTGGACATTGGTCAAAATTATCCTTAGTGGAATAAGGAAATATTTCTCGATTATGGAGGTGACAAAAGGTTCGTCGTAGAAAGTTACGTCGATGCAAGTTTTGACACAGATCTGGATGACTCTAAGTCTCGATCTAGATACATATTGAAAGTGGGAGCAATTAGCTAGAGTAGCTCCGTGCAGAGCATTGTAGACACAGAATTCGCAAAATACTTACGGATCTGTATGTGACAGACCCGTTGACTAAAATTATCTCACAAGAAAAACATGATCACACCTTAGTACTCTTTGGGTGTTAATCACATAAATGATGTGAACTAGATTATTGACTCTAGTAAACCCTTTGGGTATAGGTCACATGACGATGTGAACTATGGGAGTTAATCACATGGTGATGTGAACTCTTAGTGTTGAATCACATGGCGATGTGAACTAGATTATTGACTCTAGTGCAAGTGGGAGACTGAAGGAAATATGCCCTAAAGGCAATAATAAAGTTATTATTTATTTCCTTATATCATGATAAATGTTTATTATTCATGCTAGAATTGTATTAACCGGAAACATAATACATGTGTGAATACATAGACAAACAGAGTGTCACTAGTATGCCTCTACTTGGCTAGCTCGTTAATCGAAGATGGTTATGTTTCCTAACCATAAACAAAAGAGTTGTTATTTGATTAACGGGATCACATTGGGAGAATGATGTGATTGACATGACCCATTCCATTAGCTTAGCACCCGATCGTTTAGTATGTTGCTATTGCTTTCTTCATGACTTATACATGTTCCTATGACTATGAGATTATGCAACTCCCGTTTGCCGGAGGAAAACTTTGTGTGCTACCAAACATCACAACGTAACTGGGTGATTATAAAGGAGCTCTACAAGTGTCTCCAAAGGTACATGTTGGGTTGGCGTATTTCGAGATTAGGATTTGTCACTCTGATTGTCGGAGAGGTATCTCTGGGCCCTCTCAGTAATGCACATCACATAAGCCTTGCAAGCATTGCAACTAATGAGTTAGTTGTGAGATGATGTATTACAGAATGAGTAAAGAGACTTGCCGGTAACAAGATTGAACTAGGTATTAAGATACCGACGATCGAATCTCGGGCAAGTAACATACCGATGACAAACGGAACAACGTATGTTGTTATGCGGTCTGACCGATAAAGATCTTCGTAGAATATGTGGTAGCCAATATGAGCATCCAGGTTCTGCTATTGCTTATTGACTGGAGACGTGTCTCGGTCATGTCTACATTGTTCTCGAACCCATAGGGTCCGCACGGTTAAGGTTTCAATGACAGTTATATTATGATTTTATGAGTTTTGATGTACCGAAGGAGTTTGGGGTCCTGGATAAGATCGGGGACATGACGAGGAGTCTTGAAATGGTTGAGACATAAAGATTGATATATTGGAAGCCTATATTTGGATATCGGAAGTGTTCCGGGTGAAATCGGGATTTTACCGGAGTACCGGGAGGTTACCGGAACCCTCCGGGAGGTATATGGGCCTTAGTGGGCTTTAGTGGAAGAGAGGAGAGGTGGCCAGGGCTGGGGCGCGCGCCCCTCCCCCCTAGTCCGAATAGGACAAGGATAGGGGGCCGGTGCCCCCCTTCCTTCTCTCTCTCTCCTTTCCCCCTTCCCGAATCCTATTCCAACTAGGAAAGGGGGGAATCCTACTCCCGGTGGGAGTAGGACTCCTCCTGGCGCGCCCTCCTCCTGGCCGGCCGCACCCCCTGTTGGAGTAAATAGCCATGGGTAGCCTAGCCGGCTTCCCCTGGTCCTTCTGAAAAAATTACGAGCCCGTCCGACTCTTAAGAATCCAAGACATGGGGCCGCCTTCCCCTTGCTGCCTGTCACCCAGGCTGACTTTCGGAAGGTGGCCCGACTTTAGCCCTCATGAAGAAAGCCATGGGAGGGCCGACTTCGAGAAGCCGACCGAGAGAAGGCCGACTCCAAGAAGCCGGCTCCCATAAAGCGGTCAAGACCGTACCCTCAAAGTTTGCATCCACCTAGCGGCGATGTGACGGGGCGTGGCTACAGTGGAGCCTGCCACCCCCGAATCCCGGAGCACGCCTGGCACAGTGCGCCGTACGGAGTGGGCATGACCCGTCCGGCGCGGTAGTGTTGCCATGCTGACCCTGGCGTCACCCACGACGGGCCGCCAGCGCGGCCCACAAATGGTGGGCCCCTTCAGGAAGAGAGACACCCGAAGGCGGCCACGCCTCCCCCCAGTCGGCCCAAGACAGAGCCGGCTCCCTGCAGCCGGCTTGCCGCCTCCCTCGAAGGAGACGCCCCATTAAGGTGACAAGACGCGGTGAGGCTACAGCGGTCGCCCGACGGGCGGCGGCACTGTAGCCGCGCATACCACGACGAAGCCCACATCACCAAGATAGAGCAACAGTAACCAGCCGCCGACTAGGCCCTGGACAGTGGGGCCTGCCTGTCGACCATGGGGCCGGCAGCCGGCGGGGCCCACCAGTCGGCGGGCCCCAGCAGCCGGCGCAGAAGCCGGCGAGCACAGTCACAGACGGTTGGGCCCCGCGCCCAGTCGGATTACCATTGTACCCCCGAGGGGTAGGCCTATATAAACCCCCCGGGGCACCCATGCAAAGGGTTGGACCCCCAGCTAGTCTTAGACACCATACAAGGAGAAGAAGCAAGCTAGCTGTGCCCTTCTTTCTCCTCCCACCGAACAGCTCAAGGAGCGTTGTGCAGCTACTTGTCCATCTAGTGATCATATGGAGACCCCGCAGAGCAGCAGTAGGGGTGTCATCTTCACGGAGAGCCCCGAAGCTGGGTAAGATTCGCCGGCGTGCATGTCTTCGCCTCATCCCGTTTGCAGGCACTGACGATGTCTTACTGGCTCCCACAATGATAAGCCACCCGTTGGCATATGTCGCACCAACCACCCGACACCCCCCTTGATCCTTTATATACGGAGGCAGGGGGCACCCCATAGACACAAGTTGATCCACGTGATCATAGTCTTAGCCGTGTGCGGTGCCCCCTTCCACCATAATCCTCGATAATATTGTAGCGGTGCTTAGGCGAAGCCCTGCGACAGTAGAACATCAAGATCGTCACCACGCCATCGTGCTGATGGAACTCTTCCCCGACACTTTGCTGGATCGGAGTCCGGGGATCGTCATTGAGCTGAACGTGTGCTAAAACTCGGAGGTGCCGTAGTTTCGGTGCTTGATCGATCGGGCCGTGAAGACGTACGACTACATCAACCGCGTTGTGCTAACGCTTCTGCTGTCGGTCTACGAGGGTACGTAGATCACACTCTCCCCTCTTGTTTCTATGCATCACTATGATCTTGCGTGTGCGTAGGAATTTTTTTGAAATTACTACGTTCCCCAACACAAGACCCCATGATGCCTTCCCTCAACACCAAGCAATACCACTTCTGCCCAGAGGTGAGTTAAATCTTGAGTTACTACTCAATTTGTTAAATATATATAATCCTCACATAAACTCAATGAATACACTAACCACCCCCGTCTACAAAGCATAGCAACCTACCACTACCACAATTTGCAAAGACGGGAAGATAGCTCATCAGCATAGCAAAAATAATATAGTATTCCTATATATGCATATATTCATAGTGTGATATAACTACATGAATAGAAAACAGTAGGTAAAGGATGATCAACATGTAACTTGCCTTGGTTCTGGTTCAGAAAGTCACACTCCTGACAATAGATCGCGTCGCACTCTGGACAATCTACACGTTTCACACAATTCAACAATCAATCACCGAAAATCAAATAGAACCAAAACAAAACCAACAGCAAGACAACCATTTTAAAAACTCAAGAACAGAAGATTAACAGAACCTAAAATGCACTATGGTCACAATGCAAAAAGAATCACTCGATTCCGACAAAGGTTTGAGAGTTATGGCCTCCGGAAGATTTATTTCAAATTCAAACAAATTCAAATTTGAACATAGCAAACATGTGCAAAGTTGCTACTGTGATAATGTGCCGATTTTTGTGAGATCATAGGAAAAAGAATTACCTAATTTGGATATACAGATTAGAAGTTATAGCTAATGGAAGTTTTGGTGAAATCTAAAAATAAAACAAAAGGAAAACAGAAAACTCCTGGTACTGTAGCGAACTCCTGTGCTGTTCCTGTAGCAAAGTGCCATGTGGCAGCGGGTGATTGGTTGAAGACCTCCTGTGCATGTGCGTGCTCACCAGAAACAGGGGACGGCGGCAGCGGTCTCGGGCGTCGGCGGCGGCGGCTCTCCGGTGGTTGCTCTGGCGAAGACGAAGGTACGGACGGGTGCAGCATTGAGTGGCGGAGGCGGTGGTGAAGTCGGACGGCGGTGGGGCGTGCTCTACGGGCGGTGGCGACCACGTGAACCTTGGTGCTCCGGTGGCGGCGGACGTCGGTGGCGGCGACGTTCGGCTGCGTCTCCGGCGACAACAAGGTGTCAGAAAAGTGCGCTGTTGAAGGGGAAATTGAACGGAGCAAAATAGAGTGGCCTTAGGTGTCCTTACGGTGGCAGAAGGAGGAGGTGAACGACGGCGGCCACGAGCTACTCTGGAGAGATCCAAAACACCCCAGGCGGCTCGTGCAGCAGCAGGAGGGTGAAACAAGGGTTACGGGGTCTCCCTTAGGGCTTTGGTCTCACACACGGTAGGTTGGGTGCGTGCTGGGTTGGCTAGGGCGCGAGCACGAGTCGCGCGCGGCCTCGGCGTGCATGCGCGCGGCGGTCGAGCGGTGTCCGGCTCGGGGAAGAAACAGGGGCGCGGGGCCCGCTAGTCAGTGGCTGAAGCGATGCGGGTCGGGCGAGCGGCGTACTGCTTTGCTGCGGCTTAGGTAGGCTGCGGCTGTGCGGGGTTAGGTGGGCCGCGGTGGTTGTAGTGGTGTGGGCGGCGCTGCTGGGCCGGCTGGCTGGCAGGGCCGCTGGCTGGCCGGCTCGCTGCCTTTTTTTAAACACTAACCCCAACAGCAAAAACAAAATAAATAAAATAACATACACAAAATAAAATCTAAATAAAAATACCTAGGCACACCGTAAAATCTATACTACTAATATAAACTACAGGAACACTAGTTCCTCACCTAATGAAATTTTAGAAATTCATTTTTATTCAAAAGGCCACACAAACAGTAAAATAACACACAATTAAAATACTTTGAAGATCACAAAAATTACCAGAACATATCAGATGAACTGGAAATAATATTCTGCACATTATGAACATTTTTAAAATAGGGGAGAAGTCATGTTATCTCCACTCCAAATAAATTGCCTTTTGTTGCATAATGATTTGAATATTCTGAAAAAGCAAATAATGCAATACAAATACGATATGCATATGAATGATCTATTAACATCCTAATTGGGAAAATTGGGATGTTACAAACCTACCCCCCTTCAGATGAATCTCGCCCTCGAGATTCGGGCTGGCTAGCAAATAGGTGTGGGTGATCCTGCCTGAGATCCTCCTCTCGTTCCCAGGTAGCTTCCTCCTTTGTGTGATGATCCCACTGAACCTTGCATAACTTGATTGTCTTGGTGCGAGTAACTCTCTGTGTTGTCTCCAGAATCTTGACAGGCTTCTCCTCATATGTCAAATCACTCTCCAACTGAATTGCCTCAAGTGGCATCGTGTCCCTCAATGGAACATCCATCATCTCTGCATGGCACTTCTTCAACTGAGATACATGAAACACATTATGAACTCCTGACAAGGATTCCGGCAACTCCAGCTGATAAGCTACCTCTCCTCTACGCTCCAAGATCTTGTAAGGCCCCACAAAATGTGGTGCTAACTTACCTTTGATTCCAAACCTCTTAATTCCACGAAGTGGTGAAACTCTAAGGTATGCACGGTCTCCTACCTCATATGTCACCTCCTTACGTTTTGCATCAGCATAACTCTTCTGCCTGGACTGTGCTATCTTCAACCTGTCACGAACCAACTTGACCATCTCCTCAGCATCTCTGATCAAGTCTGGTCCAAAGAATTGACGTTCTCCAACCTCATCCCACATCAACGGTGTCCTGCACTTCCTACCATACAATACCTCAAATGGTGCCATCTTCAGACTAGCCTGGTAACTGTTATTATATGAGAACTCTGCATAAGGTAAATTATCATCCCAACTAGACCCATAGTCGAAAGCACAAGCTCTCAACATATTCTCCAAAATCTGATTTACCCTCTCTGTCCGCCCATCTGTCTGTGGATGGAAAGCTGTACTGAACTCCAGCCTGGTGCCCAAGGATTCATGCAACTGACGCCAAAATTTGGATGTGAACTGGGTACCTCTATCAGACACTACCTTCCTTGGAACTCCATGCATACAAACAATTTTAGACATATAAATTTTTTCTAGCTGAGCACTGGTATAAGTAGTACCGGGATGAAGTGAGCAACTTTAGTCAAACGATCAACAACTACCCAAATAGAATCATAACCTAACCGAGTCCTGGGTAGACTTGTAATGAAATCCATACTAATCTCATCCCACTTCCAATCAGGCATAGGCAATGGCTGTAACAAACCTGCTGGTCTCTGATGTTCCGCCTGAACTCTTTGGCACACATCACATGTTGCAATATACCCAGCAATTTCCCTCTTCAGGCTAGGCCACCAAAATCTTTCCCTCAAATCCAAATACATCTTAGTATTACCTGGGTGAATAGAATAAGGTGAATCATGCGCATCCTGAAGAATCAACTTCCTGATATATGCATCTTGAGGTACACAAATACGCTTCTCAAACCATATGGCTCCATGTTCATCCTCACGGAAACCTTCTGCCTTACCTTTAACCATATTCTCTTTTATCTCAGAAATCTCCTTATCATTCTTTTGAGCTTCTCTGATCCTGTCAAGCAAAGTAGGCTTTACCTCAAGTGTTGCTAAATATCCCTTAGGAACCATCTCCAACCTGAGATTCCTGAACTGTTCACATAACTCGGGTGGCATATTATCAATGTTAATTGCATTAGCATGGCTCCTACGACTCAATGCATCGACAACAACATTAGCCTTACCAGGATGATACTGCACATTCAAATAATAATCCTTAATAAGCTCCAGCCATATCCTCTGCCTGAGGTTCAAATCCTTCTGAGTAAAAATATACTTCAAGCTCTTATGATCAGTAAATATATCACAATGATTACCAATAAGATATGGCCTCCAAGTTTTCAATGCATGCACAACTGAGGCTAACTCCAAATCATGTGTAGGATAATTATGCTCATGATTCTTAAGCTGACGTGAAGCATAAGAAACAACTTTACCTTCCTGCATCAAAACACTCCCAAGTCCTTGACGAGAAGCATCACAATATACCTGGAAGTCCTTATGTATATCTGGCAGAGTTAAAACTGGCTCTATAACCAAACGTTGCTTCAATTCCTGAAAGCTGGCTTCACATCCATCAGTCCAAACAAACTTATTCTCCTTCTTCAACAATTCAGTCATAGGCTTTGCAATCTTGGAAAAGTTCTCAATAAACCTCCTGTAATAACCTGCAAGGCCCAAAAAGCTGCGAATCTCTCCAACTGTCGTGGGTGTCTCCCACTCTATAACTGCAACAACCTTAGATGGATCAACTGCAACTCCATTACCTGACACAACATGTCCAAGGAATGCTACCTCATCTAGACAAAACTCACATTTGCTGAACTTGGCATACAGCTGATGTTCCCTCAATTTCTCCAATACCAAATGCAAATGCACCTCATGCTCTTGCTTATTCTTGGAGAACACCAATATATCATCAATGAAAACAACCACAAATTTATCCAAGAACTCCATAAACACCTTGTTCATCATATTCATGAAGTATGCAGGGGCGTTAGTCAATCCGAATGACATAACAGTATATTCATACAACCCATACCTCATGGTAAAAGTAGTCTTGGGAATATCTTGCTCACGAATCTTTAATTGATGATAACCAGAACGAAGATCAATCTTAGAAAACGCAGTAGCTCCCTCCAACTGGTCAAATAGATCATTTATCATAGGCAAAGGATACTTATTCTTAATGGTTAGCTCACTCAGAGAACGATAATCAACACACATCCTCAAGGTCCCATCCTTCTTCTCCACAAACAAAACTGGAGCTCCCCAAGGTGATGAACTTGGGGGAATAAATCCTTGTGCCTGCAATTCTCTTATCTGCTTCTTCAATTCTTCCAACTCTTGAGGAGGCATTCTATACGGTCTCTTTGCAATAGGTCCAGTGTCTGGTATTAAATCAATCAGAAACTCAATATCTCTATCTGGTGGCATACCTGGCAACTCCTCTGGAAACACATCTGGATAATCTCTCACGACTGGCACCTCTTGCAGGCTACCCCCCTTAAGAGAGTTCACCTGCACCTGATTACGCTTATACTTACACACATATTTGATCCTCTTCCCTCCTGGTGCATTGAGAGTAATAGATCGACTGGCACAATCAATACGACATTTATATAACTGCAACCAATCCATACCCAAAATAATATCCAGACCTTGTGACTTCAATATAATCAAATCCGTAGGAAAATCATGCTTTCCAATAGACAAAGTCAACTGATGGCAACCAACACCTGCTATCATCTCAGCTCCTGGGGAACTCACTCTAATAGGCATACTAAGTGTTTTGGTTGGCAATCCATGTTTATCAACAAATACCCTCGAAATAAATTAATGTGATGCACCAGTATCAAAAAGAACAAGTGCAGGTACTGAATTAATCAAGAACTTACCAATCACTGCATCAGGTTCATTGTAAACCTCCTCCACATTAACATGATTTACATGACCCTTTTGGAAGGGGTTTGGCTTGCTGGATCCTGATTTCTTCGCCCCCGGGCAATCTGTGGCATAGTGCCCCATAGCCTTACACCTGAAGCACTGCACCTGACTCAAATCTCTTGGTGCACGTGTAACCTGGTGGTTCTGGTTATTGTTCCCTCCATTTCCATTACTATTTCCATTACCTCTGCCATTGCCATTATTACTCTTGTGCCCATTATGATGATGGTGGCCATTATGGTTGTGGCCATTCCCTCCATGATGATTATGATCATTACCTCCATGATGATTATGTCCATTACCTCCATGATGATTATGTCCATTACCTCCATTACCATGATATGAAGTGTGTGGTTTCTGCTGTGGTCCTGAATTATACCTATTATTGTTGTTGTACTTCCTCTTGCGATTCTCTATGGCATGTTGCTTTCCCTCCAACACAATGGCCTTATCAATTAGGTCCTGACAATTCCTAAAAGTGGCCACTGTCAACTGAAGGCTCAAGTCATCATTTAGGCCCTCCAAAAATTTCTCCTGCCTAGCTGCATCAGTGTTAACATCATTAGGAGCATAACGTGCAAGATTATTAAATTCCTCCACATAAGCATTAACTGTGTGACCTCCCTGGCGCAAACTGCGAAACTCCTTCTTTTTCAGACTCATAGCACCAGCAGACACATGTGCAGCATGGATGGCATCCTGAAACTGAGGCCATGTGATGGTAGCAATGGGATAAGTGACCAAATAATTGTCCCACCAAGCTGCAGCAGGACCCTCCAACAAATGTGAGGCAAACCTCACCCTCTCTACATCAGTGCATCCAACCGTCTCCAGGTTCCTATTGACTGCACGGAGCCAGTCATCAGCCACAATAGGTTCAGGGGAACTGGAGAACCTCTGAGGATTCAACCTCAAGAACTTGGTAAGCATATCCACAGGTGGCGGTGGCGGCGGATTGTTGTTGTTATTGTTGTCGTTCTGGTTCTGAGTAAGCAACTGGATCAACTGGGCCTGTCCCTCAATAACCTGCTGTATGTATGGTGGTACTCCATTGCCATTGTTGTCTCCTCCTGCAGTATTGCGTCTAGTATCACGCCTCGGCGGCATCTGGTGGGCAAGCATAGATGAGTTATAGATATAATAGGGCCAAAAGCTATGTATGTATAAATATATTCTACCCATATGCATAATATGATCAAGCCAACAAAACACAACAACGAATAACACCAACAAACAAACAACAAACAATATGGTAATATTATATATATATATATATATATATATAGTCGAATAATTTCGACACTAAGCAATTTAACAAACAACTACCAATCAAGCAAACAATCTAGTATCTTCATACCACGAAAGTGGGCATAATCAAATACGCTAACACGATAACGTTGCAATATAAAACAAACATGAATGGTGGTCTTAGCACTAGTTCCCACTTAACTGTTCAAGATACTTGAGGGGGTTAACTAATAACAATAAGAAGGATAGCTAGTTTATAAAATAACTTTCACTCCTATGGCTTTTCTAATCCATTTTCTAGGGTCACGTCCTACAGTCAACAACCTGGCTCTGATACCATCTGTAACGACCAAACCTTGAAGGATTTGAGTCTCTGTGCTTACCGTGCTAGTCCCTGGATCGAACTCACTAGCACACACAGTATAGATGAATACCAGAATAGCAAGTGCATCATTTATTACAACGTATGATCCAGAATGTATAAAATAAAACCATCTGCATAGCACTTGGCTAGCTTTATTCAATCAAACAGCGGAAAGTAGCAGAAAAGAATGATGAGTCCCATCATAGCCCACTGGCGATGCTGAGTGCAGACTCGCGACCCTAACGGTACCTTACTCTTCGTCTGAATATCCTGCAACATGAGACGTTGCAGCCATATAGGTCAATACTTGGAATGTATTGGCAAGTTACACAGGAGTAATAATATAGCAGACCTACATGTATATGCATAGTATAACAAAAGGAAGGCTTGAGGGTTTATTTTGCAGAAAGCTGATTTTATCCTAATAACTACCTAATAGTCAAATTTTTATTTAGTTCTTTTATTACTAAAATTAAATGCACAAGGTTGAGTTGGCAAAATCAACTCCAACCTACCCTTTATTAAGTTGCCCAACAAATTTATTAAGTGTCACATCTGTCAAGATCATCCAACAACTGTAATGGCATAGTCTCTCAAATTTACCCATAACCGGGGGCACGGCTAATCATGGTTAGTTTTAATACTCTGCAGAGTTTAGTACGCTTTACCCACTGGACCCAATCCGAAGATTGAGACGAAGTATTTCAGAAGAGGTTCCCTTGACCACCTGACGGCCACATCCCACCTACATATGCTACATCTGTCGACACTGTCTGGGCCAGGGTTCCAACAACTGATCAACTAAGCCAGAGCCCATATAGCCAGTGGCCGCACATGGAAGCTACTAGTCACTAAGTCTGTCTGATCTTTTTGAGCCTGGGCAGCATTCCACTTAGGGTGCACTCTCATGAGCGCATGGCCTTAGAAAAGGTGCAAGACCACATGATGCCTTCCCTCAACACCAAGCAATACCACTTCCGCCCAGAGGTGAGTTAAATCCCGAGTTACTACTCAATTTGTTAAATATATATAATCCTCACATAAACTCAATGATTACACGAACCACCCCCGTCTACAAAGCATAGCAACCTACCACTACCACGATTTGCAAAGACGGAAAGATAGCTCATCAGCATAGCAAAAATAATATAGTATTCCTATACATGCATATACTCATAGTGTGATATAACTACATGCATAGAAAACAATAGGTAAGGATGATCAACATGTAACTTGCCTTGGTTCTGGTTCAGAAAGTCACACTCCTGACAATAGCTCGCGTCGCACTCCGGACAATCTACACGTTTCACACAATTCAAAAATCAATCACCGAAAATCAAATAGAACCAAAACAAAACCAACAGCAAGACAACCATTTTAAAAACTCAAGAACAGAAGATTAACAGAACCTAAAATGCACTATGGTCACAATGCAAAAAGAATCACTCGATTCCGACAAACGGTTTGAGAGTTATGGCTCCGAAAGATTTATTTCAAATTCAAACGAATTCAAATTTGAACAGAGCAAACATGTGCAAAGTTGCTACTGTGATAATGTGCCGATTTTTCTGAGATCATAGGAAAAAGAATTACCTAATTTGGATATACAGATTAGAAGTTATAGCTAATGGAAGTTTTGGTGAAATCTGAAAATAAAACAAAAGGAAAACAGAAAACTCCTGGTACTGTAGCGAACTCATGTGCTGTTCCTGTAGTGAAGTGCCACGTGGCAGCGGGTGATTGGTTGAAGATCTCCTGTGCGTGTGCGTGCTCACCAGAAACAGGGGACGGCGGCGGTGGTCTCGGGCGTCGGCGGCGGCGGCTCTCCGGTGGTTGCTCCGGCGAAGACGAAGGTACGGACGGGTGCAGCGTTGAGTGGCGGAGGCGGTGGTGAAGTCGGAGGCGGTGGGGCATGCTCTGTGGGCGGCGGCGACCACGTGAACCTCAGTGCTCCGGCGGCGGCGGATGTCGGTGGCGGCGGCGTTCAGCTGCGTCTCCGGCGACAACAAGGTTTCAGAAAAGTGCGCCGTTGAAGGGGAAGTTGAACAGAGCAAAATAGAGTGGCCTTAGGTGTCCTTACGGTGGAGGAAGGAGGCGGTGAACGACGATGGCCACGAGCTACTCCGGCGAGATTCAAAACACCCCAGGCGGCTCGTGCAGCAGCAGGAGGGTGAAACGAGGGTTACGGGGTCTCCCTTAGGGCTTTGGTCTCGCACACGGCAGGTCGGGTGCATGCTGGGTTGGCTAGGGCGCGAGCGCGAGTCGGGCGCGGCCTTGGCGTGCGTGCGTGCGGCGGTCGAGCGGTGTCCTGCTCGGGGAAGAAACAGGGGCGCGGGGCCCGCTAGTCAGTGGCTGAAGCGATGCGGGTCGGGCGAGCGGCGTACCGCTTCGCTGCGGCTTAGGTGGGCTGCGGCTGTACGGGGTTAGGTGGGTCGCGGTGGCTGCAGTGGTGTGGGCGGCACTGCTGGGCCGGGTGGCTGGCTGGGCCGCTGGTTGGCCGGCTCGCTGCCTTTTTTTTAAACACTAACCCAGCAGCAAAAACAAAATAAATAAAATAACATACACAAAGTAAAATCTAAATAAAAATACCTAGGCACACCGTAAAATCTATACTGCTAATATAAACTACAGGAACACTAGTTCCTCACCTAATGAAATTTTAGAAATTCATTTTTATGCAAAAGGCCACACAAACAGTAAAATAACACACAATTAAAATACTTTGAAGATCACAAAAATTACCAGAAAATATCAGATGAACTGGAAATAATATTCTGCACATTATGAACATTTTTAAAATAGGGGAGAAGTCATGTTATCTCCACTCCAAATAAATTGCCTTTTTTTGCATAATGATTTGAATATTCTGAAAAAGCAAATAATGCAATAAAAATATGATATCTATATGAATGATCTATTAACATCCTAATTGGGAAAATTGGGATGTTACAATACGTGTCGTTTCCCTTTCTGTCACTGGGATCGAGCATTGCAAGATTGAACCCAAAGCTAACCACTTCTCCCATTGCAAGAAAGATCAATCTAGTAGGCCAAACCAAACTGATAATTCGAAGAGACTTGCAAAGATAACCAATCATGCATAAAAGATTTTAGAGAAGAACCAAATATTGTTCATAGATAGACTTGATCATAAACCCATTCATTGGATCTCGACAAACACACCGCAAAAGAGTTACATCGAATAGATCTCCAAGAAGATCGAGGAGAACTTTGTATTGAGATCCAAATAGAGAGAAGAATCCATCTAGATAATAACTATGGACCCGAAGGTCTGAAGTAAACTACTCACACATCATCGGAGGGGCCATGGAGTTGATGTAAAGGCCCTCCGTGATCAATGCCCCCTCCGGCGGAGCTCCGGAAAAGGCCCCAAGATGGGATCTCTTGGGTACAGAAGGTTGCGGCGGTGGAAATAGGGTTTCGTGGTGCTCCTGGATGTTTTCGGGGTCTGTGAACATATATAGGAGGAAGAAGTAGGTCGGTTGAGCCATGAGGGGCCCATGAGGGAGAGGGAGCACCCAGAGGGGTGGGCGCGCCCCCTGCATCGTAGACTCCTCGTCCGTTTCTTGACGTCCACTCCAAGTCTTCTGGATCACGTTTGTTCCAAAAATCATGCTCCTGAAGGTTTCATTCCATTTGGACTCCGTTTGATATTCCTTTTCTGCGAAACACTGAAATAGGCAAAAAACAACAATTTGCACTGGGCCTTCGGTTAATAGGTTAGTCTGAAAAAATAATATAATAGTGTAAAATAAAGCCCATTAACATCCAAAACAGATAATGTAATAGCATGGAACAATAAAAAATTATAGATACATTGGAGATGTATCAGCATCCCCAAGCTTAATTCCTGCTCGTCCTCGAGTAGGTAAATGATAAAAATAGAATTTTTGATGTGGAATGCTTTCTAGCATGTTCATCAATGTATTTTTCTCTATTGTGGCATGAGTGTTCAGATCCGAAAGATTCAAGATAAAAGTTTATTGTTGACATAAAAATAGTAATACTCCAAGTATGCTAATCAAGCAATTATGTCTTATCAAAATACCATAGCCAAAGAAAACTTATCCCTACAGTCATATAGTTTGGCCATGCTTCATTTTCGTCACACAAAATGCTCTCATCATGCACAACCCCGATGACAAGCCAAGCAATTGTTTCATACTTAGCCTTTTCAAACTCTTTCAACTTTTACACAATATATGAGCGCGAGCCATGGACATAGCACTATGGGTGGAATAGAATATGATGATTGATGTTGTGTGAGAAGACAAAAAGGGAGAAAGTCTCACATTGACGCGACTAATCAATTGGATATGAAGATGCCCACCGATTGATGTCAATGCAAGGAGTAGGTATTGCCATGCAATGGATGCACTAGAGCTATAAATATATGAAATCTCATCAAAGAAACTAAGTGGGTGTGCATCCAACTTGCTTGCTCACGAAGACCTAGGGCATTTGAGGAAGCCCGTCATTGGAATATACAAGCCAAGTTCTATAATGAAACATTCCCACTAGTATATGAAAGTGACAAAATAAGAGACTTTCTATCATGAAGATCATGGTGCTACTTTGAAGCACAAGTGTGGAAAAAGGATAGTAACATTGTCCCTTCTCTCTTTTTCTCTCATTTTTTTATTTGGGCCGTCTTTTCTCTTTTTTATGGCCTCTTTTTTTTGTCCGGAGTCTCATCTCGACTTGTGGGGGAATCATAGTCTCCATCATCCTTTCCTCACATGGGACAATCCTCTCATGATGATCATCACACTTTTATTTACTTACAACTCAAGAATTACAACTCGATACTTAGAACAAAATATGACTCTATGTGAATGCCTCCGGCGGTGTACAGGGATTGCGATGAATCAAGAGTGACATGTATGAAAAATTAAGCATGGTGGCTTTGCCACAAATACGATGTCAACTACATGATCATGCAAAGCAATATGACAATGATGATGCGTGTCATAATAAATGAAACGATGGGAAGTTGCATGGCAATATATCTCGGAATGGCTATGAAAATGCCATAATAGGTAGGTATGGTGGCTGTTTTGAGGAAGATATAAGGAGGCTTATGTGTGATAGAGCTTATCATATCACGGGGTTTGGATGCACCGGCGAAGTTTGCACCAACTCTCAAGGTGAGAAAGGGCAATGCACGGTACCGAAGAGGCTAGCAATGATGGAAGGGTGAGAGTGCGTATAATCCATGGACTCAACATTAGTCATAAAGAACTCACATACTTATTGCAAAAATCTACAAGTCATCAAAACCAAAAACTACGTGCATGCTCCTAGGGGGATAGATTGGTAGGAAAAGACCATCGCTCGTCCCCGACCGCCACTCATAAGGAAAGCAATCAAAGAACACCCCATGCTTCAAATTTGCCACACAACGTTTACCATACGTGCATGCTATGGGACTTGCCAACTTCAACACAAGTATTCATTAATTTCACAATTACTCAACTAGCCCATCTCTAATATTACCACCTTTATATCCCAAAACAACTATCAAGCATCCAACTTCTCTTAGCATTTAAAATTTATAACCAAAGTGAATTACCATGCTGTTTTAAAGGACTCTCAAAGTGATATAAGTGAAGGATGATAGATCAATTATCTCTACTACTATAGTACACATTTGTTTGAATATTTGAATCTACCTCCATCTCACCTGTCTTTCCCGCCGCTTGCAGAATAAATTTAGTTGTAGTCGTTGATTTTGGTGGATCGAACGGCTCAGGTCACGTGGATTCGCTCCAGCCGCTCTTCTAGAAAACTCCACGTACCACGGCCGCCTTCGGCAAATAGATTGCCAGCCAACCTCCCTTTGACTGGATGGATGGATGCGAGGAGAAACCGATTGCTGAGCCCCATCACGGTGGAGCCGTGGAGGAATGGAGCGTGGTACATGCCGGCGTCTGCTGCGTGGGGCCGTGGCTGCCGGATGCGAGCGCCGTCGTGCCTGCCGAGGAAGACTAGACGAGGCGAGCAGAAGTGTCGAATGGCGAGGTCGCGTGCTTCACCGGCTCCACGGCGGTTCTCACGTAGGCGTTCGTGGGTTGAGGGCAGGGACGGGATCTGACGAAGGGGAGCGGCGGCGCGCTGGCGCTCTGCTCGACAGTCAGGCAGCGGCAGAGCTAGCGAATGGCTTGTGGCCTGGGCCTGGCGTTATTGTTTTTATAACAAAATATTAGAGTGTTTAAGAACTGGATGGATGGAGTGGTTACAGCTGGCCCGATGGCAAGCTTCCTGGCCCATATGGCCGAGTGTCAGGCAAAAAAACGCATTCAGACTCACCTAAAAAAAATCGCATTCAGACTAGGTGGGATGGGCGAGCGAGACGACTGTTTGCCATGATTTTTCACGAGTTCCATTATGCACATATAAAAGAAGATGTACCATGCATGTACAATATGAACATATATACCATTTTCTGGTAATTATTTTTGGATGTATAACCCTTCAATAATTCTAGCCCAGCCCTGGGTGAATTCCATCTACGTCCAAGTGATGTATAATGCATGGAGATGATCATTTTTTAAACAAAATACGATCCCATGACGTATTGATTGCAAGTTTGTAAAATAAGTACTAACTACAATTTCTTGACATATTTTCGCAATTTAAGAGCAAAAATTTATTAGGATATTGTAAGTTGGCATACATTTTTCCTTATTAACTCGGCACGATGTTGCAAAGCTAAAGCAATTCATGTATGCTCTGTTTGTATTGAATTTTTTTGTCCACTTGAAAATTGTAAATAATAATGCACACGTGCAAAGCACGTGTCTTCGACTAGTTTCTATAAAATAAAACCACCGCCGTGCTCTAAAAGATATAAGCGAAGTACTAGAGCAAAAATTATCCAACTCAAAAGATATAAGTGAAGCACATAGAGTATTCTAATAAATTCAAATTCATGTGTGTCTCTCCCAAAAGTTGTGTACAGCAAGGATTATTGTGGTAAACTAAAAAGTAAAGACTAAAATCATACAAGACGCTCCAAGCAAAACACATATCATGTGACGAATAAAAATATAGCTCCAAGTAAAGTTACCGATGGACGAAGACGAAAGAGGGGATGCCTTCCGGGGCATCCCCAAGCTTAGGATTTTGGTTGTCCTTGAATTTTACCTTGGGGTGCCTTGGGAATCCCCAAGATTAGGCTCTTGCCACTCCTTGTTCCATAATCCATCAAATCTTTACCCAAAACTTGAAAGCTTCACAACACAAAACTTAAAAGAAAATCTCGTGAGCTCCGTTAGTAATAGAAAACAAACCACCACTTCAAGGTACTATAATGAACTCATTCTTTATTTATATTGGTGTTAAACCTACTGTATTCCAACTTTTCCATGGTTCATAAACTCTATTACTAGCCATAGATTCATCAAAATAAGCAAACAACACACGAAAAACAGAATCTGTCAAAAACAGAACAGTCTGTAGTAATCTGTAAGTTTCGAATACTTCTGGAACCCCAAAAATTATAAATTAAATTTCTGGACGCGAGGAATTTATCTATTAATCATCTGCAGAAAGAATTAACTAAATAGCACTCTCCACTAAAAATGGCAGCAAATCTCGTTAGCGCTAAAGTTTCTATTTTTTACAGCAAGATCGCAAAGACTTTCCCCAAGTCTTCCCAAAGTTTCTACTTGGCACAAACACTAATTAAAAGCATAAAACCACATATAAACAGAGGCTAGATGAATTATTTATTACTAAACATAATAAAAAAGCAAAAAACAAAAATAAAATTGGGTTGCCTCCCAACAAGCGCTATCGTTTAACGCCCCTAGCTAGGCATAAAAGCAAGGATAGATCTAGGTATTATCATCTTTGGTATGCAATCCATAAGTGGCTCTCATAATAGATTCATAAGGTAATTTAATTTTCTTTCTAGGAAAGTGTTCCATGCCCTTCCTTAACGGAAATTGGAATCTAATATTCCCTTCCTTCATATCAATAATTGAACCAATCGTTCTAAGGAAAGGTCTACCAAGAATAATAGGACATATATGATTGCAATCTATATCAAGAACAATCAAATCTACGGGAACATAATTCCTATTTGCAAAAATAAGAACAACATTAATTCTTCCCATAGGTTTCTTAATGGTGGAATCCGCAAGATGCAAGTTTAAAGAACAATCATCAAATTCACGGAAACCTAGCAAATCACACAAAGTTTTAGGAATCATGGAAACACTAGCACCCAAATCACATAAAGCAAACCATTCATGATCATTAATATTAATTTTAATAGTAGGTTCCAACTCATCATGAAGTTTTCTAGGGATAGAAACTTCCAATTGAAGATTTTCTTCATAAGATTGAATTAAAGCATCAACGGTATGTTTAGTAAAAGCTTTATTTTGGATATAAGCATGCGGAGAATTTAGCACGGATTGAAACAAGGAAATACAATCTATTAAAGAAAAATTATCATAATTAAATTACTTGAAATCCAAGATAGTGGGTTCATTGCTATTTAAAGTTTTGATCTCTCCAATCCCACTTTTATCAATTTTTGCATCAAGATCTAAAACTCCGAACCATTGGGACGCCTTCTAACTAAAGTTGACTCATATCCAGTCCCATCATTATCAAGATTCATATTGCAAAACAAAGATTTAATAGGGGACACATCAATAACTTTTAGATCTTCATCTTTATTATCACGGAAACTAGAAGAACACGCTTTCACAAAGCAATCTTTTTTAGCACGCATCCTAGCGGTTCTTTCTTTGCACTCATCAATGGAAATTCTCATAGCTTTGACGGACTCATTGATATCATGATTAGGAGGAATAGATCTAAGTTTTAAAGAATCAACATCAAGAGAAATTCTATCCACGTTCCTAGCCAACTCATCAATCTTAGACAATTTTTCTTCAATCAAAGCATTGAAACTCTTTTGCGAACTAATAAATTCTTTAATATTAGATTCAAAATCAGAGGGCATCTTATTATAATTTCCATAAGAATTGTTGTAGGAATTACCATAATTATTAGAGGAATTACTAGGAAACGGCCTAGGACTAAAATTACCTCTATATGCGTTATTACCAAAATTGTTCCTACCAATAAAATTCACATCCATAGATTTATTATTATTCTCAATCAAAGTAGACAAAGGCATATCATTAGGATCAGAAGAAACACTTTTATTAGCAAACAATTTCATAAGTTCATCCATCTTCCCACTCAAAACATTGATTTCTTCTATAGCATGCACCTTTTTATTAGTAGATCTTTCAGTATGCCATTGAGAATAATTAACCATAATATTATCTAGGAGTTTAGTAGCTTCTCCTAAAGTGATTTCCATAAAAGTGACTCCCGCGGCCGAATCTAAAAGATTTCTAGAAGCAAAATTCAATCCGGCATAAATTTTTTGTATAACCATCCAAAGATTCAAACCATGTGTAGGGCAATTATGTATCATTAATTTCATTATCTCCCAAGCTTGTGTAACATGTTCATGATCAAGTTGCTTAAAATTCATAATATCGTTTCTAAGAGTGATGATCTTAGCGGGAGGAAAATACTTAGAGATAAAAGCATCTTTGCACTTATTCCATGAATCGATACTATTCTTAGGCAAAGACGAAAACTAAGTTTTAACACGATCTCTAAGAGAAAATGGGAATAGCTTTAGTTTAACAATATCATTATCCACATATTTCTTCTTTTGCATATCACACAAATCAACAAAGTTGTTTAGATGGGTAGCGACATCTTCACTAGGAAGGCCGGAAAACTGATCTTTCATGACAAGATTCAGCAAGGCAGCATTAGTTTCACAAGATTCAGCATCGGTAAGAGGAGCAATCGGAGTGCTAATAAAATCATTATTATTGGTATTGGAAAAGTCACACAACTCAGTATTATCTTGAGCCATCATGACGAGCAAGCAATCCAACACACAAGCAAACAAGGGACAAGCAAAAAGAGGCAAACTAGAAAAGAGAAGGGGAACGGCAAAAGAGGGCAAATAAAATGGCAAGGGTGAAGTGGGGGAGAGGAAAACGAGAGGCAAATGGCAAATAATGTAATGCGAGGGATAAGAGTTTGTGATGGGTACTTGGTATGACTTGACTTGTGCGTAGACTCCCCGGCAACGGCGCCAGAAATACTTCTTACTACCTCTTGAGCACTGCGTTGGTTTTCCCTTGAAGAGGAAAGGGTGATGCAACAAAGTAGCGTAAGTATTTCCCTCAGTTTTTGAGAACCAAGGTATCGATCTAGTAGGAGGCCACACGCAAGTCCCTCGTACCTACACAAACAAATAAGAACCTCGCAACCAACGCGATAAAGGGGTTGTCAATCACTTCACGGTCACTTACGAAAGTGAGATCTGATAGAGATAATAATGATAAGGTAAATATTTTTGGTATTTTTATGATAAGGATTGAAAGTAAAGATTGCAAAGTAAAATAAATTGGAAACTTATATGATGGAGAATAGACCCGGGGGCCATATGTTTCACTAGTGGCTTCTCTCAAGATAGCATAAGCATTACGGTGGGGGAATGAATTACTGTCGAGCAATTGATAGAAAAGCGGATAATTATTAGAATATCTAGGCATGATCATGTATATAGGCATCAC
Source organism: Triticum dicoccoides (assembly GCF_002162155.2). NCBI lineage: Eukaryota > Viridiplantae > Streptophyta > Magnoliopsida > Poales > Poaceae > Triticum > Triticum dicoccoides. The sequence goes on from NC_041382.1 coordinate 25,046,803, forward strand.
GTCCGTGACAAGTAGACCGACTCCTGCCTGCATCTACTACTATTACTCCACACATCGACCGCTATCCCGCATGCATCTAGAGTATTAAGTTCTTTAGAACAGAGTAACGCCTTAGGTAAGATGACATGATGTAGAGGGATAAACTCAAGCAATATGATATAAACCCCATCATTTTATCCTCGATGGCAACAATACAATACGTGTCGTTTCCCTTTTTGTCACTGGGATCGAGCACCGCAAGATTGAACCCAAAGCTAAGCACTTCTCCCATTGCAAGAAAGATCAATCTAGTAGGCCAAACCAAACTGATAATTCAAAGAGACTTGCAAAGATAACCAATCATGCATAAAGATTTCAGAGAAGAACCAAATATTGTTCATAGATATACTTGATCATAAACCCACAATTCATCAAATCTCGACAAACACACCGCAAAAGAGTTACATCGAATAGATATCCAAGAAGATCGAGGAGAACTTTGTATTGAGATCCAAAGAGAGAGAAGAAGCCATCTAGCTAATAACTATGGACCCGAACGTCTGAAGTAAACTACTCACACATTATCGGAGGGGCCATGGAGTTGATGTAGAGGCCCTCCGTGATCAGTGCCCCCTCCGGCGGAGCTCCGGAAAAGGCCCCAAGATGGGATCTCTTGGGTACAGAAGGTTGCGGTGGTGGAAATAGGGTTTCGTGGTGCTCCTGGATGTTTTCGAGGTATGTGAACATATATAGGAGGAAGAAGTAGGTCGGTTGAGCCACGAGGGGCCCACGAGGGGGGAGGGCGCGCCCAGGGGGTGGGCATGCCCCCCTGCCTCGTGGACTGCTCGTCCGTTTCTTGACGTCCATTCCAAGTCCTCTGGATCACATTTGTTCCAAAAATCACGCTCCCGAAGGTTTCATTCCGTTTGGACTCCGTTTCATATTCATTTTCTGTGAAACACTGAAATAGGCCAAAAACAGCAATTACACTGGGCCTTGGGTTAATAGGTTAGTCCCAAAAATAATATAAAACTGTAAAATAAAGCCCATTAACATCCAAAACAGATAATTTAATAGCATGGAACAATAAAAAATTATAGATACGTGATAACCCACAAGTATAGGGAATCACAACAGTTTTCGATAAGTAAGAGTGTCAAACCCAACGAGGAGCTAAAGGCAGAACAAATAATCTCTCAAGTGCTATCGAGCACCGATACAACTCTACACACGCTTGATGTTCGCTTTACCTAGAACAAGTGTGAAACTAGAAGTACTTTGTAGGTGTTGTTGGATAGGTTTGCAAGATAATAAAGATTACGTAAATAAAAAGTAGGGGCTGTTTAGATAAAGACACAACTAAATTAGTTTTAGTAAAGAGCTTGTTGTTACAAGAAAGTTATTTGTCCCTAGGCAATCAATGACTAGATCGGTAATCACTATTGCAATTTTATATGAGGGAGAGGCATAAGCTAACATACTATCTCTACTTGGATCATATGCACTTATGATTGGAACTCTAGTAAGCATCCGCAACTACTAAAGATCATTAATGTAAAACCCAACCATAGCATGAAAGTATCAAGTCCTCTTTATCCCATATGCAACAATCCCCTTACTCGGGTTTGTGTTTCAGTCACTCACGCAACCCACTATAAGCGATTCATAAACTTATTGCAACACCCTACAACGGGAATCCCTCACGCTTGCGCGACACGGAGAGCACTGAGGGAGTCCTGGATTAGGGGGTGTCCGGATGGCCAGACTATACCTTCAGCCAGACTCCTGGACTATGAAGATACAAGATTGAAGACTTCGTCCCGTGTCCGGGAGGGACTTTCCTTGGCATGGAAGGCAAGCTTGGCGATATGGATATGTGGATCTCCTACCATTGTAACCGACTTTGTGTAACCCTAACCCTCTCCGATGTCTATATAAACCGGAGGGTTTTAGTCCATAGGACAACATACAGAACAACAATCATACCATAGGGTAGCTTCTAGGGTTTAGCCTCTCTGATCTCGTGGTAGATCTACTCTTGTACTACCCATATCATCAATATTAATCAAGCAGGACGTAGGGTTTTACCTCCATCAAGAGGGCCCGAACCTGGGTAAAACTTCGTGTCCCTTGCCTCCTGTTACCAGGCCTAGACGCACAGTTCGGGACCCCCTACCCGAGATCCGCCAGTTTTGACACCGACATTGGTGCTTTCATTGAGAGTTCCTCTATGTCGTCGCCGTTAGGCTTGATGGCTCCTACTATCAGTGATAGTGATGCGGTCCAGGGTGAAACTTGTCTCCCCGGACAGATCTCTGTCTTCGGCGGCTTTGCACTGCGGGCTAATTTTCTTGGCCATCTGGAGCAGATCGAAAGCTACGCCCCTGGCCGTCAGGTCAGGTTTGGAAGTTTAAACTACACGGCTGACATCCGCGGGGACTTGATCTTCGATGGAGTCGAGCCACTGCCGAGCGCGCCGCACTGTCACGACGGGCATGATCTAGCTCTGCCGCCGAACAGTGCCCTGGAGGCCGCACCCGCATCGGCTTCGACCCTTAATTCAGAGCCAACTGCGCCGATCGAGGATGGGTGGTTGGACGCCGCCTCGGGGGCTGCGATCGCAAAGACGATCGAGCCGAACACCAGCCCCGCACTCCGCGAGACTCATGACTCCAAGGAGCCGGACTCCTCCCCGGACTCCGAACCTTCCGCGCCCCTGCCGATCGAATCCGATTGGGCGCCGATCATGGAGTTTACCGCCGCGGACATCTTTCAGCACTCGTCCTTCGGCGATATTATGAAATCACTAAAGTCTCTCTCTTTGTCAAGAGAGCCCTGCCCGGATCATGGCCAGCAGGATTGGGATGCGGAAGACGAAGAAATTTGACGCCCACCCACCACCCACTTTGTAGCCACTGTCGACGATTTAACCGACATGCTCGACTTCGACTCTGAAAACATCAACGGTATGGACGACGATGCGGGAGGCGAAGAAGAACCACCGCCCATAGGGCGCTGGACGCCCACCTCATCATATGACGTATACATGGTGGACGCACCAAAAGATGACGACGAGGAGCGGAAGGACGCACCGAAGGCTTGTTCCCTCGAGAAGCAGTCAAAGCGGCGATGCAAGCGCCGCCCCAAATCCCGCCTCGACAGAAATAATGATCACACAGACCCAGCGCTGGAGCAGGGCGAACCACTGCCGGACAACGGCAATTCGGATAATTAAACCGAACAAACAAATTCTATCAAGGATAATAGTCCGGACGACATAACGCCGGATAGGCACCCGGAGCAGGAGAATGCCCGTAAAAGGCTTGTTGCCACCACGAGGAGTCTTAAAAAGCAGAAGCAAAGGCTCAAGGCTGCGCAAGACACACTCCAAATCAGATGGAGTAAAATACTCAACACAGCAGCGAGGTACGGCGACAATCGCCCCTCCAAGAGCTACCCAAAGCGGAAGCTGCTACCTGAATTTGATGAGGAGGCCTCAGACCCCCCACAACCAAATATCAAAGCAGCCACCTGGCCGGATAGACGACCCCTCTGCCAACACAGAGCGGCATACAACGCCACTCACAATACAACACACGAACCATGCAAGGGCTCGCACCCAAAGGACGGCGCAACAAGATCCATCTATGGACCACGCAAGCACGCCCCAGCATACAATGCAACACAACAAACATCCGAACAACGCGGTACACCCAGCTACAGAGGTGCCGCACACCCCCTATGTTTCACCGATGAGGTGCTGGGCCATGAATTTCCAGAGGGATTCAAACCCGTAAACATAGAGACATACGACGGAACAACAGACCCTGGGGTCTGGATTGAGCACTACATCCTTCATATCCATATGGCTCGAGTAGATGATCTCCATGCCATCAAGTACTTACCCCTCAAGCTCAAAGGGCCAGCTCGTCACTGGCTTAAAGGCCTCCCCGAAAGCTCCATTGGAAGTTGGGAAGAGCTCGAAGACGCCTTTCGGGCAAATTTTCAAGGGACTTATGTCCGACCTCCGGATGCGAACGATTTGAGTCATATAACTCAACAACCCGGAGAGTCAGCCCGAAAGCTTTGGGACATGTTTCTTACTAAAAAGAACCAGATTGTCGACTGTCCGGACGCCGAAGCCTTGGCAGCTTTTAAGCATAGCGTCCGTGACGAATGGCTCGTCAGACACCTCGGCCAAAATAAGCCGAGAACGATGGCCGCATTAACAAGCCTCATGACCCGCTTTTGCGTGGGTGAGGACAGCTGGCTAGCCAGATGCAGCACCAGCGACCCCCGTACATCTGAAGTTAGAGATGGAAACGGGAAATCATGGCGCAATAGCAATAACAAACGCTGGAATAAAGAAGACAGCACGAAGGGCACGGCAGTAAACGCCAGATTCAAAAGCTCTCGGCCAGGTCAGCAAAAGTCGCCCTCTAAAGGCACCAGGGATGAATTGTCCAGCCTCAACAAAATTCTGGACCAAGTATGTCAGATCTATAGTACCCCTGGTAAACCTGCTAATCATACCCACAGAGAATGTTGGGTCTTCAAGCAGTCTGACAAGCTCAACGCCGTACACAAGGGGGAGGATACACCAAGTGAAGACGAGGACGAGCCTCCCAAGCAAGACACTGGGGAACAAAAGAAATTTCCACCAGAAGTCAAAACAGTAAACGTGTTACGTGTCATCAAGGGAAAAAACAACGCGGCACTCCCAGGAAAATATACCCAAGTGCCTGTCACCGCGAAGTCCTGCCACTGGTCGTCTCAACCGATCACTTTCGACCATCGAGATTACTCAGCAAGTATCCGACGCGCAGGATGGGCTGCCCTGGTATTAGACCCATCAATTGGCGGATATCACTTCACACGAGTCTTGATGGACGGTGGCAGCAATCTAAACCTAATAATCAGGATACAATCCACGGGATCGGGTTAGACCCAAAAAAAATTCGCCATAGCAATACTACCTTTAAAGGAGTAACGCCAGGCCCAGGGGCTCGTTGTACGGGCTCCCTCCTACTACAAGTTATATTTGGCTCCCCCGATAACTTCCGTCGCGAGCATTTAAGCTTCCACATCGCTCTGTTCCAAAGTGGCTATCAAGCACTGCTCGGACGCGAAGCTTTCGCTCGCTTTAATGCAATACCACACTACGCCTCCCTCACACTCAAGATGCCCGGTCCACGTGGCATCATTTCAGTGAACAGAAATATCAAGCGATCTCTGCGCGCCGAAGAGAGTGCGGCTGCCTTGGCAGCCGCACACTAAAGGCGCCCGGACCAGCGAAAGCACCCAATAGGTCGTCAAGACCTCAGACACAACTAATCAAGTCCGGCGCCACTATTTATACCGAATAAATGGTCACACCCCTATTTGTCAATACAAGGGGCTCAACACGCGTAGACAAGTGGCAATTTTTTCTCATCCTGAACTATACATGGTTTCTTTAAAAACTATCTTTTTGCACGACAACTTTTTCACCTAAATTCCTCTCTTTTACAGACGATCATCGTGCTACACCTGTCCAGGATACGGCACAACGGAGACACAGGCGCAGACGTGCAGCAGGGACCCGCTCCAAGGATTCTTTTTAGATTAAGACCCTGCGTAAACCTTTTTTACTGTCTCTTGTTGATACATATCCACCGTTGAGAAGGATGCTAACGTCTTGGCATGTGGCCATGCCAGAACAATGCACATACCTGGACACAAGGGGCTTCTTACAAATGCCATTATTTAGGCCCGGTTTATACCACAAAGACCGAATACCTTAGGGAGTGTTCGGAGTCGCGAGTTTGGCCCTATATGCATCAGCTCCGAATCAGTGTCTTTGGTCAAATGTTGGGTTTGCCCGGCTCCTATGTTTTGGTGCCTTACGTTCCGCTTTACCGGCTAAGGTAGCACCAGGAGAACTACTGCGATTGTGCCCTGGTTCATCCGGACAAGCACCTCAGTAGAGAAAGCCAAAAACTAACTGTCATGATATAGTGTGAGACTGGTCAACCACTCGATGACCTGTTGGAATGTTAGAATTCCTCCGCCTTAACGAAGGGCCATTTTCCGGCCAGGCATGTATGCACCCCGGGATCGGGAGAGTGTGGAGCCACAAGGGGCTATCTAGTAGCCCCACTGTCAAACTCCTATGGCTAAGTGAAAGTGCTAAAGCATTATAGTCCGGTTGCCTCGCTCGCTCCGCTATCACCTCCTTAATAGGACCAAGACGTTGGGTTAATTGTGAACGCGTGTTTTTTGTGAGCACCTCCGCATTATATGCGTGGGGGTTGAAGCCGACGACTGCAATCTTTTAGGTTATACACATGTATACATAAATGGCCGCCCAGGAGGCATCATATTACTTTCAGGCAAAAGTATAAAAATAGCCTTATAATTTTTTTTGAGCTTACAATGAGATTACATATCACTCAAACATAATATTTTTTGAGCACTGGGTCTCTATCAAACGAGCACCCTCAAGAACTTCTTCAAAGTAGTGCTCAGCAGCCATTCGGCCTATGGCCGAATCCCGCACTGCAACAGTGGTAGCATCCATCTCCCCCCAGTATGCTTTAACACAGGCAAAGGCCATCCATGAGCCCTCTATGCATGCCGACCTCTTCATCGCATTAATGCGCGGCACCACGTCAAGGAACTGCTGCACCAAGCTGAAATAGCTGTTCGGTTTTGGCCTTTCCGGCCATAGCTGATCCACAACAGACCTCATGGCGAGTCCGGACAACCTATTCAGTTCGGCCCATTCGGCTAATTGGTCAATCAATGAAAGCGGACGCCCGGGAGAATGGAATTGTGTCCAAAACAGCTGGTCTACTTCATGGTCCGTCTGACCCTGGAAGTACTTGGCTGCATCGGCAGCGCTCGTCACCAAATCCATATACACATCCTCCGAACTCCACAGCCGATCCAGAGGGGCATACTGTAGATCTCCGAACTTCCTCCGCAACATAAAGGATTTCCCATCTACAATATCCCCGGCTTCCCGCAACTCCTCCTTCTTCACCCTCATAGCAGAGCGGATGTCTTTTCTCGTCGCAGCAGCCTTCTCAAGGTCCGATGCCTTCGCTAGGTTTCCCTTTTCAAGAACCCAGCAATGCTCGGCGGCGGCTTTTAATTCTATGGCCATCTTGGCCATCTTATCTCGGCTGTCGCCATGCGCGGCCTTCTCGGCTTTCAACTCTTCGGCCGCCTTCAAAGCAGCCGCATTACCAAACCTCGCTTGTTCCTTGGCTCGGGCAAGTTCTGCCCGCAAGGCTTCAACAGTGGCAGCTCCATCCGCAGTCACAACATATTAAAGATACTGGCATCATGCTGCTCTTACTATGTGGCGTTTACGAGATAATGACACTTACCCTATGCCTCGTCAAGCCTTTTGTTAACAAGCTCGATGTCGGCCTCTGCCGCATCCAACTGCCATTTTAAATGGGCAAACTCGCTAGTCCAGCTAGCCACCGGAGTTTCCATCACCTGCACATGGAGGCAGTATGGTTATTACCTGGGAATATGATCCTTTGTTCGTCATCGTTTCCGACGACAACCAGAGTCTCAGGGGCTACTATCTACACAGGGCACACCTAGCATGTGCAGGACTATCATACATTATTTTACGTACCTCAAAACCTGTCAGTAGACTCATAAAAGCTTCATGCAATCCGCTTTCGGCGGATGAGATTCTCTCCATCACCGTATTCATCAGCATATGGTGTTCATCTGAGATGGCCGCTCGCCCAACCAACTCCCTCAGAACATCCGATCGCATACCAGACGGTGCCAGCCTCTTTTGTCTGCTCTCTTCGGGAGCCGGACACTGGGAGCTTCGGGGGGTCAATGGGATTATCTTCTGGCCTCACCGGACTCGGAGAGGCCCTCCGCAATGACACTTCGGGGTCGCCCGCTTCCAGAGCGGAGGAGTCCGGAGAAGGCATTTTGCTCTCCATCATCTCTGGAAGAAGATCCCCCGAAGACGAGCTCATTTGAGAGGGGCTAAGGCCCAAACTGCAAAGATATATGCGGTGGTTATTTTCTCAGAAGAAAAAGATGGCATACCTGTACTATTAAAGTATTTCGGGTCACTTACGACTCGTTGGAGAATTGATCCCCCCGCGGACTTTGTGCGGCAAAAGCACCCCCAAGGTAGGACCCTCTGTGGGAGACTTCTTCTCCCGTTTGGAAGCTTCGGCTTTCGAATCCCCGGGCGCAGTCCTTTTCCTCCTTCGGCCGTCTTCCTTCATGGAGACACTCGCTCCCTCGGTTAGAATGGGCAGTGTTGGGGGCCCGCGTCCGCCCGTATTATCCTCCCCAGTATCTTCCTTCAAGGGCTCCAGGCAAGGTGGGACCTGGAGCATCTTTTCCAATACCGGATTGTCCAAACCCTCAGGGAGGGGGGCCGAACACCGAATCAACTTCGCCTTTGTTAGCCAGTCCTGGTCAAAAAGCGAATTCTCAGAAATAACTTCGGAACAAATGAGAGATAGTATGTTCGGCCGGAAGATTCCTTACCTGTTCGGCGGCGCGGTTACTGCTCGGGCCCACGTCCTCGGTGATTTCCAGACACTTTACCTGAGGTCCGAAGAATGACTTGTACATCTCCTCGTGTGTCAAGCCGAGGAAATTTTGAATGACACGCGGTCCCTCAGGATTGAACTCCCACAAGCGAAGGGGCCGGCGTTTGCAAGGCTGGACTTGACGAACCAGCATAACTTGTATTACCGCAACCAAACTAAAATCTCCATTGAAGAGATCTCGAATGCGGCTTTGCAGTATAGGCATGTCCTTGGCTGGACCGCAGCTCAGACCTCTACTGATCCATGACATCAGTTGTGGGGGAGGGCCCGAGCGGAAAACAGGGGCGGCCGCCCACTTGGCACTTCTAGGAGCCGAGATGTAGAACCACTCATGTTGCCACAATTGAGACACCTCTAGAATGGAACCTTTGGGCCATGGAGATCCCGTCATCTTTCATATTGAGGCACCTCCGCACACTGCATGTTGCCCCTCGATCATCTTCGGCTTTACTTCAAAGGTCTTGAGACATAGGCCAAAGTGAGGGGTAACCCGGAGGAAGGCCTCACACACGACAATAAATGTCGTGATATGAAGAAAGGAGTCCGGAGCTAGATCATGGAAATCTAGCCTGTAATAAAACATCAAACCCCTGACGAAAGGATCCAGAGCAAGGCCTAGACCTTGGAGGAAGTGGGAGACGAACACGACGTTCTCGTTGGGTTCGGGGGAGGGGACGGCCTGCCCTCGGGCAGGCAGCCGATGCGAAACCTCGGCGGTCAGATATCTGGCCTCCCTCAACTTTTTGATGTCTTCTTCCGTGACGGAGGAAGGCATCCATCGGCCTTGAAGGCTAGATCCGGACATGATTGAAGGTTCGGAGCACCTGACCTGAACTTTGGGTGTTTGAGCTTGAGGTGGGGGAAGGATTCGATTGAGCACGGGAGGGGAAAAATAAAAGCCTTGTCCCTTTATAAAGAGGGTGAATATCAAGCGTCCTCTCCGTGGCCGTTTGGACTTGCCTATAGTCTAGGAGTCCTAGAAGCGGTTGGGTTACCCACGCCCGTATTGATGAGAATCCCGGAATAAGGGGACACGATCTCTGCTTCGACAAGACGTGCCAAGGAAACCGCCTTGCATGACACGCTGAGATGGGACAATAAAACGATTCAAATAAAGGCTTGGCCGTGGTGCGATGTCACACTACGGAATACGTCAGCAGATTAGATTTGTGTAAATATTATTCTCTCTATGGCAATATGTGGAAACTTATTTTGCAGAGCCGGACACTATCTTTGTGTTCAAAATCTTCTATGAAGTACTTGGAGGAGGAACCCGCCTTGCAATGCCGAAGACAATCTGCACGCCGGACTCGTCGTCATTGAAGCCTGGTTCAGGGGCTACTGAGGGAGTCCTAGATTAGGGGGTGTCCGGATGGCCGGACTATACCTTCAGCCGGACTCCTGGACTATGAAGATACAAGATTGAAGACTTTGTCCCGTGTCCGGGAGGGACTTTCCTTGGCGTGGAAGGCAAGCTTGGCGATACGGATATGTGGATCTCCTACCATTGTAACCAACTTCGTGTAACCCTAACCCTCTCCGGTGTCTATATAAACCGGAGGGTTTTAGTCCGTAGGACAACATACAGAACAACAATCATACCATAGGCTAGCTTCTAGGGTTTAGCCTCTCCGATCTCGTGGTAGATCTACTCTTGTACTATCCATATCATCAATATTAATCAAGCAGGACGTAGGGTTTTACCTCCATCAAGAGGGCCCAAACCTGGGTAAAACTTCGTGTCCCTTGCCTCCTGTTATCATCCGGCCTAGACGCACAGTTCGGGACCCCCTACCCGAGATCCGCCGATTTTGACACCGACAAGCACCATAGGACAGCACCAATAATAAAACATGCAACTCAAACCAATCTTGATCGGCCAATAACCCATAGGACAAAACGGATCTACTCAAACATCATAGGGTAGCCATACATCATTGGGAAATAATATATAGCGTTGAGCACCATGTTTAAGTAGAGATTGCAGCGGTTAAGAGAGAGGTTACACCACTACATAGAGGGGGCAAGAGTTGGTGATGATGGCGGTGAAGTTGTTGGTGAAGATTGCAGTGATGATGATGGCCCTCGGTGGCACTCCGGCGCCACCGGAAGCGAGGGGGAGAGGCCCCCCCTTCTTCTTCTTCTTCCTTGACCTCCTCCCTAGATGGGAGAAGGGTTTCCCCTCTGGTCCATGGCCTCCATGGCGTGGGAGGGGCGAGAGCCCCTCCGAGATTGGATCTGTCTCTCTCTGTTTTTGCGTTCTCAAATTCTTCCCTTTCACCGTTTCTTATATTCCTGGAGATCCGTAACTCCGATTGGGCCGACATTTTAACACGATCTCTATCAAGATATTAGCTTTCTTGCGGTGAAAGAAGGGCACCAACTGCCTTACGGGGTGGCCACGAGGGTCAGGGGCGCGCCCCCTGCCTTGTGGCCCCCTCGGGCATCGTCTCGCGTGGATTTTTCTTCCCAAAAATCACCCATATTCCAAAAAAAATCTCCGGCCGTTTTTATCCCATTTGGACTCTGTTTGATATGGATATTCTGTGACACAAAAACATGCAACAAAAAGGAACTGGAACTGGGCACTTGATCAATATGTTAGTCCCAAAAATAGTATAAAAAGTTGCCAAAAGTATATGAAAGTTGAATAATATTGGCATGGAACAATCAAAACTTATAGATATGACGGAGACGTATCAACATCCCCGAGCTTAATTCCTGCTCGTCCTCGAGTAGGTAAATGATAAAAAAGATATTTTTTGATGTGGAATGCTACCTAGCATAATCTTGATCACATATCTAATCATGGCATGAATATTAAGACACGAGTGATTCAAAGCAATAGTCTATCATTTGACATAAAAACAATAATACTTTAAGCCTACTAATAAAGCAATCATGTCTTTTCAAAATAACATGACCAAAGAAAGTTATCCCTACAAAATCATATAGTCTGGCTACGCTCCATCTTCACCACACAAAATATTCACATCATGCACAACCCCGATGACAAGCCAAGCAATTGTTTCATACTTTTAATGTTCTCAAACCTTTTCAACTTTCATGCAATACATGAGCGTGAGCCATGGACATAGCACTATAGGTGGAACTAGCACATATGCCCGTGCGTTGCAACGGGATAATAAAATTATATACCTCTAGCTCAATATAAGAATGGATCAAGACCCCCACATGTCCGTATTCTCTAGTTCAACATGGCACCCTTTAATTAGGGCCCAACCAGTATATTCTTTTTTATTGACACGTGCCTTTAATTTGTTTCAATTATAATTAACCAGCATATTCTTTTTTATTGCCACATGGAAGCTACCACAGTCAATAACTTATGGTGTCTCTTATTCTGAACAAGCCGACTTAACTTGATGCGCCGGATGCAGAGCAGGCCCAGTATGAGAGTGATCGACCTCACGACCTCAAAGAATCGACCACATGATGCTAGCCACTCAAACAAACGTGTTCTGCTAACCAATGGTCAGCATAAATATAGAAGAATATAATGCAATGCGAGATTCGACACGTTTTTTTGAACTTTTCAAAAACCAATAACTATGAAATCCAAATATAACTGGCAACATGAACAATTTTCCAAATTACACGCATTTTTAAAAAGGCGAACAAAAATTTTTAATGGAACATTTGTTGAAATCCACAAACATTTCTTAAAACATGAATGTTTTATAAAAATACTTTTTTTAAGTTGTGAACAATTTTTGGAAACAGGAAAATGTTTTGAACATATAGAAGAAATTTAGAAATTTGTATTTTAATGCAAATATTATTTTCAATTTTTGAACATATCACTAAAGCAATAATTCTAATTTGTAACATTTTTAAATCTTGAATTATTTTTTGAAAAATCCAAAAAAATTCAAAAAATGGGAATAATATTTTATATTCTGAAAAAATCAGAATGACAAAAAATTATAATTTCAAACATATTTAAATAGGAACACAATCGTGGAATTCATAACATGAACTATCGAATATACTTGGCAACTTAAATTATTTTCCAAATTATGGACGATTCTTTTGAAAATTCCAAACATGTTTGAACAAAGCAAGAGCAAAAATTTGAACGGAACATTTCCTGAAATGCACATACATTTCTTAAAGACATGAACCTTCTTATAAAAATACGAACATTTTTTAAGTTGTGATTTTTGTAAATGGAAATATGTTTTAAAAATGCAGAAGAATTTTAGAAAATGTGTTTCTTTAATGCAAACTTTATTTTCAATTTTTAAACATATCGTTAAAACAAGAATATTTTTTAATTTGATTTTTTTAAAATGCATTTGTTTAGATGTTGAACAATTTTTAAAAATACAAACATTTCTTAAAAAATGGGAATATTTTTGTAATTTATGTTTGAACAAATTTTGTCACGACAAAAAATCCAAACATTTTGCAGAGTAGGAACACATTTTTTTAATTGTATTTTTTACGAAATTTTGAATAAAAATTGAAAAATTACAATTGCGAACATTTTTTTAAATTTTTTGAATTTCTAAAAAAATGAATGAAATAGACTTGCAATAGGAACACATAGAAAAATGACCTGCCTAGTCTTGGGCGCCCTGTGCGTAGTTTAAATTAGTTTCCGCATTGAGCGGGAAATAGAATTTATTTATTGCTGCATGGGCAGGAAAATATGGGCTGACTTTACTGGGCCATAGGGCGCGCAACCCATGTACAAAATTCTGCATAAATCGTTTTTCCTTTGCCAACAGATGGAGTACGAAAGTTTAGTACCACCTCGGATAGAGGGGAAAAAAATTAATCTTTTGTCGGTGAACGGATGAAAAGATCGGAGAAACGCACCTTGCTTTATTAATAGGTATAGATAGAATATGATAGTGGAGGTTGTGTGGAGAAGACAAAAAGGGAGAAAGTCTCACATCAACTAGGCGTATCAGCGGGCTATGGAGATGCCCATCAATAGATATCAATGTGAGTGAGTAGGGATTGCCATGCAACAGATGCACTAAGAGATATAAGTGTATGAAAGCTCAGACTAAAATTAAGTGGGTGTGCATCCAACTTGCTTGCTCATGAAGACCTCGAGCATTTGAGGAAGCCCATCATTGGAATATACAATCCAAGTTCTATAATGAAAAATTCCCACTACTATATGCAAGTGATAACTCAAGAGACTCTCTATATGAAGAACATGGTGCTACTCTGAAGCACAAATGTGGTAAAAGGATAGTAGCATTGCCCCTTCTCTCTTTTTCTCTCATTTTTTTGTTTTTTAATTTTATTTTTTTCTCTTTTTTGGGCTTCTTTGGCCTCTTTTTTTATTTGGGCTTCTTTGGCCTCTTTTTTTTAAAGTCCGGAGTCTCATCCTGACTTGTGGGGGAATCATAGTCTCCATCATCCTTTCCTCACTGGGACAATGCTCTAATAATGATGATCATCACACTTTTATTTACTTACAACTCAATATTATAACTCGATGCTAGAACAAAGATATGACTCTATATGAATGGCTCCGACGGTGTACCGGGATGTGCAATGATCTAGCGTAGCAATGACATCAAAAAACAGACAAGCCATGAAAATATCATGCTAGCTATCTTACGATCATGCAAAGCAATATGACAATGATGCTCAAGTCATGTATATGATGATGATGGAAGTTGCATGGCAATATATCTCGGAATGGCTATGAAAATGCCATAATGGGTTGTATGGTGGCTGTTTTGAGGAAGGTATATGGTGGGTTTAAGGTACCGGCGAAAGTTGCGCGATACTAGAGAGGCTAGAAATGGTGGAAGGGTGAGAGTGCGTATAATCCATGGACTCAACATTAGTCATAAAGAACTCACATACTTATTGCAAAAATCTATTACTCATCAAAACAAATTACTACGCGCATGCTCCTAGGGGGATAGATTGGTAGGAAAAGACCATCGCTCGTCCCCGACCACCACTCATAAGGAAAACAATAAATAAATAAATCATGCTCCGACTTTGTTACATAACGGTTCACCATACGTGCCTGCTACGAGAATCACAAACCTCAGCACAAGTATTTCTACTAATCCACAACTACCCACTAGCATGACTCTAATATCACCATCTTTATATCGCAAAACTATTGCAAGGATTCAAACATATCATATTCAGTGATCTACAAGTTTTATGTAGGATTTTATGACTAACCATGTGAATGACCAATTCCTGTTATCTCTCTAAATAGATATAAGTGAAGCAAGAGAGTTTAATTCTTTCTACAAAAGATGTGCCCACACTCTAACAAATATAAGTGAAGCAAAATAGCACTCTACAAATGGCGGTTTTCTATGTAAAGAGAACTAGGTAATCCAAACTTCAAATGATATAAGCGAAGCACATGAATCATTCTATAAAGCCATACTCAAAAGATATAAGTGAAGTGTAATGAGCATTCTATAAATCAACCAAGGACTATCTCATACCAGCATGGTGTATAAAAGGAAAATGAAAACTAAATGCAAAAGACGCTCCAAGATTGCACATATCACATGAACGAAACGAATCCGAAAACATACCGATACTTGTTGAAGAAAGAGGGGATGCCTTCCGGGGCATCCCCGAGCTTAGACGTTTGAGTCTCCTTGAATATTTACTTGGGGTGCCTCGGGCATCCCCAAGCTTGAGCTCTTGCCTCTCTTCCTTCTTCTCACATTGAGACCTTCTCGATCATCGAACACTTCATCCACACAAAACTTCAACAGAAAACTCGGTAAGATCCGTTAGTATAATAAAGCAAATCACTACTCTAAGTACTGTTGCAAACCAATTCATATTTTTTTGCATTGTGTCTACTTTAGTTTTTTCATGGCTTAATCCACTGATATGAATCGATAGTTTCATAAAAACAAGCAAACTATGCATCAAAAATAGAATCTATCTAAAACAGAACAGTCTGTAATAATCTGAACATTCACCATACTTCTGATACTTGACAAATTCGACCAAAATTAGGAAACATAAACAATTTGTATAGAAAGACAGTGCAAAAAGAATCAGAACCATTTGAAGTCCCAGCTAAAAATGTAAAATCGCGCACTGCAGCCAAAGTTTCTGTCCTGCACCATACAAACAATCAAGCAAATGTAAACATCCTAAAGGCAAACCTTGGCACATTATTTTTATAATACAATGGAATTGTACAAGGGGATAATTATTTTTGTTGAAAAGTTTCTGTAATCAAGATTCACAAAGTTGCCGTGAGCATGAACAAAGTTCAAGGAGCTCTCCCACTTCAACAATGTTTGTCTTTCTCACTTTCACTTTCCTTTTTGAAAAAGTTTTGGGTTCCCCTCTTTATTTTTGTTGTTTTTAAACTATATGAAAGCACTCAATAGAAATAAATGACTCTCTAAAACTTCCGGGTTGTCTCCCAGGCAGGGATTTCTTTAAAGCCATTAAGCTAGGCATATAGTGCTCAAGTAATGGATCCACCCGGATCCCAAGGTAAATCAAAGCCAATTTTAATTAACAATGATTTTTAATTTACTAGTGAGCACAAAGTAACATATATCATGCAACAATGAAGTCTAACTCTCTTCCTGTGCATCGGCATGTCATAAAAGAACAATTCATGCACACAAAGTAAAGGCCAATATGCATAGTATAAACAGTTTCTTGCAATTTTATCACGTGGGAAACATAGAGAGGTGGAGATATAGTTCCTCTCATAATAATTGCAAGTAGGAGCAGTGAGCACATGCATATTATATTCATCAAAATCATCATGTGCAACAGTATAATGCAACCCATCAATATAATCCTTAATAAGGGTAAACTTCTCCGATATAGTGTAGTTGGGAGAATTCAAAAAGATAATAGGACTATCATGCATGGGTGCAATAGCAACAATTTCATGTTTAACATAAGGAACTATAGCAAGTTCATCTCCATAAGCATAATTCATATTGGCATCTTGGCCACAAGCATAGCTAGCATCATCAAAAAGGGATATTTCAAAAGAATCAACGAGATCATAGCAATTATCATAGCATTCATCCTTCGGTAAGCATGAAGGGGAATTAAACAATGTATTAGTTGAAGAGTTACTCTCATTAGAAGGTGGGCACGGGTGATCAATCCGCTCTTCCTCCTTTTGTTCTTCGCTCTCCTCCTCATCTTTTTCATCCAATGAGATCACCCTTTCATCAACTTCTTCTTCCATAGATTCCTGCAAAATATTAGTCTCTTCTTGGACAGCGGAGACTTTCTCAATAAGTGCATTAATATCAGAATTGTATTCATAATTCTCATAGCAATATCTAAGGATAGCTAAATTTTCAGGTCTATAAACCGAATCATCAAAATCTTCAAACTCTTTAAACATAGATTCAATTTCATAAGAACCCATAAAAGCAACAAATTCTTCTATTTGTTCCACAACATAGTAATCATATATACCATTAGCATAAAAAGCTAAGGTTTTATTATCATTAAATTCGCATAAAAAGGGAAGGTGTGGAGCCTTCATCCTAGAGCAACAAGTATAATCATATCTCAAGCATAGTTTCCTAGCATACCACTTCAATATATGAATTTGATCCCATAATAGTTTCCCTTTTTGTGTCAAGCGGTAATCCCTAAAGTATTCATGTTGATCCAACGTTACTCCCATTACATTATTGAATGGGGTTTTCTCAGGATTATTAAATTAGTACACGATATCTTTCACATAACCAGCATCGAGGGTCTTAGGAGGTTCCCCATCTCCATGAGCAGAAAGTACACCTAATTTTTTTGGTATTTCGTGTTCCATATCCATAACTAAAGATAAAGAACAACTAAGAACAGCAAATAAAAATTACTTAGTGATAAAGCAAACAAGCACACACGAGAATATTCATCCCACGCTATTCCTCCCTGGCAACGGCGCCAGAAAATAGTCTTGATAACCCACAAGTATAGGGGATTGATGACCCACAAGTATAGGGGATCTATCGTAGTCCTTTCGATAAGTAACAGTGTCGAACCCAACGAGGAGTAGAAGGAAATGATAAGCGGTTTTCAGCAATGTATTCTCTGCAAGTACTGAAATAAGTGGTAACAGATATTTTTGTGATAAGATAATTTGTAACGAGCAACTAGTAACAAAAGTAAATAAAGTGCAGCAAGGTGGCCCAATCCTTTTTGTAGCAAAGGACAAGCCTGGACAAACTCTTATATAAGGAAAAGCGCTCCCGAGGACACATGGGAATATCGTCAAGCTAGTTTTCATCACGTTCATATGATTTGCGTTCGGTACTTTGATAATTTGACATGTGGGTGGACCGGTGCTTGGGTGTTGTTCTTACTTGAACAAGCATCCCTGAGGGAGTCCTGGATTAGGGTGTGTCTAGACAGCCGGACTATCTCCATTGGCCGGACTGTTAGACTATGAAGATACAAGATTGAAGACTTCGTCTCATGTCCGGATGGGACTCTACTTGGCGTGGAAGGCAAGCTAGGCAATACGTATATGGATATCTTCTCCTTTGTAACCGACCTTGTGTAACCCTAACCCTCTCCGGTGTCTATATAAACTGAAGGGTTTTAGTCCGTAGGACAACAATCACAACATACAATCATACCGTAGGCTGGCTTCTAGGGTTTAGCCTCTCTGATCTCGTGGTAGATCTACTCTTGTAACACCCATATCATCAATATTAATCAAGCAGGACGTAGGGTTTTACCTCCATCAAGAGGGCCCGAACCTGGGTAAAACTTCGTGTCCCTTGCCTCCTGTTACCATCCGGCCTAGACGCATAGGTCGGGACCCCCTACCCGAGATCCACCGGTTTTGACACCGACATTGGTGCTTTCATTGAGAGTTCCGTTGTGCCATCGCCACCAGGAAGGATGTCTCGTCCCGTCTTTAAAGACGGTACCATCGCTGAGGGAGCTCTGGCTATCGGCCAAACTCTCCGGCTAGGTGGTTTTCTTATGACCGCCTGTTCAGCCGCTGCGCCGACGATGACTTCTCGGGTCATCAAAAGCAATCTTCATGTCAACTCAGAACTCGCCGAGAAGTTAGATCCAATGGAGCTCTCTTCCCTGAACGAGATCTTGGATCGCATTACCGCCCTGGGAGTCGCTACAGACTACGATTAGGTTGGGCCTAAACCCGATCTGAGAGAAATTAACTCTCCCTAGGTCACCCATCATGTTGTAGTGGTGGAAGAACAATGCGGCAACCCTTCATCCATCTTAAGGACTAGCTACGTCTGGATTCCCGATCCCTCCAAGCCGGATACCCGCGGAGGGGAGGATGTCACTCAAAGCCTGAACCCAGAATCAGGCAGCGGGCTAGATTTACAGAAAAACATCCAAGAATCCAAACTTTCGAGTTCGGAAACTCCTTGGCCACTGAGCCTCGGATTGGGTGAGGATTCGGATTCAATTCCACCCACCCACCCAAACATACGTGATCTATCCCAAATTAGGCAAGAGCCCGAAGAAACAGTACACCATTACTGGGCCAGATTCCTCCTGGTCAAGAACAGGATAAAGGACTGCCGCGAGGAAGACGCAATTTCATTCTTCTGCAATAATTGCACGGACAAGGGAATCCTCAACATCATAAGTCGTCACGAAATTACACGCTTTGCCGACTTGGTGTCCATAGTACGAAAGTACTGTGTGATGGAAAGTGCCTGGAAAACCGAAATAAAATTTTGGGATAATCCGGCCCTGAATACAAACCCAGTCCGAAATAAAACGGTGCATTATCACAATACACCTGGGTTAACTACCAAAAAGCAAAAGCCCTCTACGAGGAAAGGAACCGTACTGGAGGGATGGCTCAACAGACCCTGCAAAATTCACAGTACAGTGGATGCAATACCAACGCACACCCTTAGAGCATGCTGGATACTCCGGCAGGTGGCCAAAAGTGGCAAGGATCTACTCCCCCAAAAAACCACAAAGCACCACCCCGAGGACAACAATGCGGTCTTAACGGTCTTTGAGACCTTCACGTCAAATAATAGACGGAAGCGAACACTCCGCAGTGCGTCCGAAATCTGCCACATAGCAGAAACAAATCCTTGGAGCGACACGGCTATTACCTTCAATGCTAGTGACGAACCTAAATTCCGAACAACCCGAGTGCCAGCCGCACCGGTCCTCAGTCCAATTGTGGACGACTTTCGACTCACCAAGGTACTCATGGACGGCGACAGCGGATTAAACCTCATCTATGAGGAAACTCTTCAAAAGATGGAAATAGACTGGAGCCGCATTAAGCAAAGCAGCACAACCTTTAGGGGAATCATCCCCAGTCGGGAAGCACGCTGCACTAGAAAAATCACACTAGACGTGGTATTCGGCACGCCGGATAACTACAGGTCCGAAGAAATTACATTCCAAGTGGCCCCGTTCAGCAGCGGATACCATGCTCTACTAGGGCGGGAGGCGTTTACAATCTTCCAAGACATACCCCATTACGGGTACATGAAGCTCAAAATGCCCGGGCCCAACGAAATCATCACTCTTGCTAGTGATCGAGACATAGTACTCTGCGCCGAAAATAAGACAGCTGCACTGGCCCTTGAGGCACTATCCGAAGCCCTAGCGGCCGAAGAACTAACTACGCTGTGCTCCACGATGAACAGGGACGACGTGATACTCGATAAAAGATCGAAGTCCACCTCCTTTAAGCCAGCGGACGAAATAGTCAAATTCCAAGTCCATCCAACGGACCCTACAAAAACAGCTTCCATCAGGGCACAATTAAACCCTGATGTCAACGCTGCACTATGAGAGTCCGTACGCGAGAACTGGGACATTTTTGCCTGGCACCCTTCAGACATGCCAGGAATCCCACGCAGGCTGGCTGAACATAGCCTAAATATCCTAAAAGGATTCAAGCCAGTCAAGCAGGCTCTTCGACGTTTCTCCAAACCTAAAAGACAAGCCATGGAAGAGGAACTAGCCAAGCTATTGGAGGCCGGATTCATCAGAGACATAAAACATCCGGACTGGCTAGCAAACCTGGTGATGGTACCTAAGAAGGACAAATCCTGGCGCTTGTGCGTTGATTTTAAGGACCTTAACAAGGCCTGCCCAAAGGATCCCTTCCCCCTCCCCCGCATCGATCAAATCATCAATGCTACCGCAGGACACAACTCATTGTGTTTCCTCGACGCATACTCCGGCTACCATCAAATCAAAATGGCGGAGCCAGACCAAGCCGCAACGGCATTCATCACACCATACGGCCCATTCTGCTTCAACACAATGCCCTTCGGGCTAAAAAACGCCGGTGCAACATATCAGCGCATGATTCAGACATGCCTGGCAAACCAGATCGGCAAAACAGTGGAGGCATACATGGATGACGTAGTCGTTAAAACCAAGCATGTCAAAACTCTAGTAGACGACTTGAGGCTCACATTCGACAACCTCCGAACATATGACATCAAGCTCAATCCGGAAAAATGCCTTTTCGGCGTACTAGCAGGAAAGCTCCTGGGATTCATTGTCTCCAGTAGAGGTATTGAAGCCAATCCGGCCAAAATTCGAGCGTTGTCATAGTTGGCTACCCCAACAGACCTCAAACAAATACAAAAACTAACTGGATACGTGGCGGCTCTAAGCCGCTTTATCTCCCGCCTGGGAGAAACGGCATTACCCCTTTATCGCCTCCTCCGGCGCACCGAACACTTTGAGTGGACAGGCGCCGCCACGGCCGGACTCAACAAAATAAAGACCATATTGGCAACAAACCCAGTCCTGGCCGTGCCAAACATTGGAGAACCAATGCTATTATACATTGCGGCAACTCATCAAGTAATAAGCGCAGTGCTTGTTGTCGAGCGAGAAGTGGACAGACACAAATTTCCCCTTCAAAAGCCGTTTTACTACATGTCACTGTCCTTACTCCATGCAAATCACGGTACCCGCATTATCAAAAGATAGCGTACGCGGTGTTCATTGCATCCCGGAAGCTGCGAAACTACTTTCAAGAGTGCTCGATAACGGTAGCCTCGGAAGTACCACTTAACGATATTATAAACAACCGCGACGCGACGGGCCGGATTGCCAAATGGGCCATTGAGCTCCTCCCGTTCGACATAACTTACAAGCCACGACGAGCTATTAAATCCCAAGTTTTGGCTGAGGTCGTCGCTGAATGGACGGAAGCCAAACTCCCTAAAGAGTACGACACATATTCAAACTGGATCATGCACTTCAACGACTCCAAAACGTTGGCTGGTCTGGGGGCTGGCGTCGTTTTGACATCCCCAATAGGAGACACCATTCAATACGTACTGCAGATAATGTATACGGACTCCAACAACGCAGCCGAATATGAGGCCCTTCTACATGGTCTCCGGATGGCAGTATCCATGGGCATTCAACGCCTAGAGGTGCGCGGGGATTCAAACCTCGCGATATCCCAAATAAATAGAGACTTTGAAGCCAAGGATCCAAAAAATGGCCGCTTATCGCAATGCCGTCCTAAAAATGCCAGCTCGGTTCGAAGGGCTCGAATTTCACCATGTGGCCCGGGAAAACAATCAGGCGGCGGATATCCACGCCCGCATTGGCGCCAAACGCGACACGGTCCCTCCCAACATTTTTCTGGAAAGGCTTTTCAAGCCATCCGTAGCATGGGAAGGGGACATCGGTAACAACAGTCCAGACCCGGCCAAAATACCCACTACCGAACTCTTTGACACAATCGGAGGCTCCGCCACCGAAATAACACAATCATCCCACGAAATAATGGCCATTATTGCCCCGTGGACAGAACCATTCCTGGCCTACTTAACTAGACAGGAACTCCCGGAGGACCAAAATGAGGCATGCTGCATAGTGCGGCGATCAAAGGCCTACAGGGTCCACGAGGGAGAATTGTACAAAAAAGCGCTACCAGAGTCCTTCAACGGTGCATCTCCGAAGAGGAAGGACAGAACCTTTTGGCAGAAATTCATTCCGGACTCGGCGGTCATCACGCCGCAGCCCGGGCTCTTGTGAGCAAGGCCTTCTGTAAAGGATTCTATTGGCCAACGGCCCGGGCAGACGCACAGGACATAGTCCAGCGTTGCGCCGGTTGCCAGCTCTTTGCAAATCAAAGCCATATGCCACCAACCGCCCTCCGAACCATCCCCATTACATGACCCTTTGCGGTCTGGGGGCTTGACATGGTTGGACCCCTTAAAGGTGGAACCCACAAGAAAAAATACTTATTGGTCATGGTGGATAAATTCACCAAATGGATAGAGACCAAACCGGTTAAAACAGCCGAATCCGGACAGGTGATAGATTTCATATCCGGGGTTGTACATCGCTACGGCGTCCCCCACAGCATCATCACTGATAATGGCACGAACTTCACGGCCGACGAGGTAAAACTATGGTGCAGCAAAATGGGCATCAAGCTCGATTATGCTTCAGTCTACCACCCACAAACCAACGGTCAAGTCGAACGAGAAAATGGTCTTATAATGAGCGGCATTAAACCCAGACTAGTGCGCTCCTTAACAGAGTCTGACACACACTGGGTAGAGGAGCTCGACTCCGTACTTTGGGGGCTGCGGACAATGCCGAATCGCAGTACCGGATACACACCATTTTTCATGGTGTACGACGCAGAGGCAGTCCTACCCTGTGACATAATTCATGACTCACTTCGAGTGCGCATGTACGAAGAAAGAGAAGCCAAGCTCGATTGGCAGGACAGTCTGGACACCTTGGAGGAAGGGCGCGACGTAGCCAAAGCCCGTTCCGCATTTTACCAGCAACAGGCTCGCAGATACCAAAGTAGAGAAGTACGAGCCTAAACTTATAACCTTGGCGAACTAGTTCTCCGGCTGCCGGATAAGAAAAAGAACAAGCTAGAGCCCAAATGGGAAGGTCCCTTCATCATCGACCAAGTTCTGACCGGTGGAGCGTACCGACTGCGGGATGCATCGACTAGTCGACTCGAGCCGAACCCATGGAACGCAGCCAGGCTCTGAAGATTCTACGCCTAGCACCGGACTTTATGTTAGTCCCCTCCCTTTGTCCATTTTCTGCATATGCGTCATCTGTCTTGTTTCCCTTTCTTTCTTTTATCCCGCTAGGCCTTCAAGGGTCACCTTGTGCCTCACTTATACATAACAGATGTGCTAGCCGCACTCTCTACACCTGGGGTATTCTTTCACAGAAGCTTAAATTATTTACCTGGGCATCACGCCCAACACATGCGTTATACTTCCGCATGTACCTTTTTTCAGCATTATATGCATCGATATGACTTAAGTTTTGGCCAAGCTGGGTTGCTTGGCTCTTGTATTTATGCCCTACATTCCCGTTAATTCGGCTAGGGCATAAGGGGAGCACCTCTGCGATTGTTACCACCGGGTCAGCCAGACGTTTACCTCAGACTGGGTGAAGCCGAAAGCTAGCGTTCTTAAGAGAATATTCGGTCGGTGAACAAAAGATGACTTTTATTTATTATCTATATCTGCCCCCAGATGTTTTTTCTGCGCTTCTCGTCGCAGGCCGGACATGCACTTTAGGGCATGCCTAACCAGGGAAAGGAACCCTTAACGGAACTATTCTCTCTGGGAGATGTTTCTTACTACCCATGTAATATAACATAACTAGTTGGACACTTGTCTGATAAAGCACTAATAACCCCTACGCCTGGTCTCCACGCATGCCCCGGTTCTTACATAACCGCGAGGGTATTCGGATACACTCCGGACTGTCGGGTCCCGAGGTTGAAGCGAAAAGGTCCGCCACGACAAACGATCTACAATCCAGCTAGAAGGCATCATACATGTCACTTTAAAATTACATAGTCAATTTGACTGGTTGAATTCCTTTTCAATTCCATCCAATAGGCTGTCTAGTCTACAGTCCTGTTGGGAATACTTTGCGGCCAGTTCTACTTGGCCGTACACTAAACTCACAGGGATCTCCTTGCCATCAGGCCCCACAGGTCTGACTTCGGCCATGTGGTTCGGGTCAGCCTTTGTGTACCGTGTCTTCACCATTGCCCAGGCTTCCCTGGCACCCTAACGGCAGGCCGATACCTTCCATAATCGGAAGCACCACCATGCTCCCTTCAGCTTTTCTACAAGCTCCCCAAGGCCTGCGGGTATAGAGACGGACGGCCACAAGGCCTGGGCGACGCCTTGCATCACCTGCCGAACTCGTTCGTGCAACTATGCGAGCTCGGGAAGAAGCTCACCCGTTGAACCAGGCATCTCCTCGGCAGGACGTCCTGTTAGCATACCTACAGACATAACTCTGTCAGCCAGCTTCCTCGCCGAACTCTTTTTCAAAGTTCGATCAAGCACTTACTAAATATGCCACATCGAAGCCGCCGATTCTCCTTAATAGAATGAGACAGTTGGGCACAAACATCTTTTAGTTCCACGCCCAGCTTGGTGTTGGCATCTTGGAGATCATTCTTCTCCTGCCTCACCCTCGTTAGCACGCTCTCACCAGCCTTTAGCTGGCGTATGAGCTGTTGCTTATCC
Source organism: Triticum dicoccoides (assembly GCF_002162155.2). Lineage (NCBI taxonomy): Eukaryota > Viridiplantae > Streptophyta > Magnoliopsida > Poales > Poaceae > Triticum > Triticum dicoccoides. The sequence continues at coordinate 25,071,857 of NC_041382.1, forward strand.
GGATTCACCCCAGCGTCATCTGCAATTTTATCGTCAGATTTGCATATAAAGCCGCACTCTAAAATGATACTTATCATTTGACGGATATGTTACCAGTGGGGGTCTCTTTGGGCTCCCCTGCGGCGGACAGTGCGGCCTAAAGTTGGGCTTTGCACTCTTCCAGCTCCAGGGACAGTTGAGTATTCTTTTCTGTAAGAACCTACATAACAAATGATCCTTAAATTAGTTATCCTAACTGTTTCAAGTCTCAGGGGCTACTGATATATATAATCATCAAATTTTCTCACCTGTATGTCTTTTACATACTGCTCCGTGGCTCTAGCTAGACCATTTTGAGCGGCACGGAGGTGTGCGTCTCCCGAGTTGAAGGCATCCAATGCCTCTTGGGAAAAACAAGCGTCACGAAGAACAGTCCGGCGACGCCTGTGGTTCATGGCACTTTCCACCTCGGAAGGGGTGGCGGACAGTCTATCCGTATCCTCTGTCGGAGGAGCACCCGATGCACGCCTTGCACTCGTTCCCACTCCTGAGTCCGGCCTTGGAGCCTGGCTTGTGGAGGCGTGGTCGGTAGCCTCTCCGGGTATAGTCCGGCGAGCGCTCTTTTTCCTGAAAAGAAGGCATGGGCTTAATATGCCTCTGTAAATAATGTCTTGCAATAAAGACAACGCGCCATACCGTTGCGCCGATGCCTCAATCCGGACTGCGGATCTTTTCAGCCTGCCTGGCCTAGCGGCCCCTTGTTGGCTAGTTGCCACATGCTCGACCTTCTGCCCCGAAGACCTCCCCTGCAAGACATGGCTGTTATACGGCAATGAAAAAAAGAGCACAAGGACGGATCCCTTTTTAAGTCCTGGGATTTCGGTCTCAGTCACCTGTGAGGTTGGAACTAGCGCGGGGTAATCGGCTGTGATGGCCACCAAGGTATTGTCATTACTCACTTGGTAAAAAAAACCTGTCGATCAGCTCCATGGATATGTCCGGATCCTTCAGGGAGGCCGGGTCAAGGGACCGTCCAGGGTCCTCGGGATGTGGAGGAGGGCTGTTTATCTCCTTTACAGCCTGGCGCAGCTCCTGCGATAAATCGCCAGAATGAATACTTAAAGCTACGGGAATACGAAACGTATGGGCGAGAAAAACTCTCCGCTTACCCAGCTCGGAGGATTGTACATAGAGAATCCACCCTGCGGGTTGACACGGAGGAATTCCTCCTCTTCTCCCTTGTACAAAGTGGACAAGATCTTTGTTAGATCAGCAGCCGATCCCGGCCCTTTGTGGCCGTGGCGGGTGGCGTCATGCTCCCCATTGAAATCCCACATGGGGTGGCCTCTATACTGGAGCGGCTGCACCCCCCGCATAATGCATATAGCCATGACCTCGATCATGGTCAATCTGGATTGAGCTAAAGAGCTTATCCGGCTCATCAGATACAGAATGTTCCGGTCGTCTTCCTCCAGGGGGCTCCGTGGACGCCAGCTCTGGCGCTTCTTCAAAGGGGCGTTGTCAAACTCAGGAAGGCCGATCCGAATAGGGTCCGGAAGGGGGACATCTTCTATATAAAACCATTCTGAAGGCCAGTCTTCGGATGTCTTCTTCGGGGTCCCAGATAGGTATCCGGTCCCAGCAATACGCCACACTTCGGCTCTGCCCACTTGATATATTGATCCCTTCTTAGAATGGGACACAAGGCAGAACAGCTTCTTCCATAAAGAGAAATGAGCCTCACAGCCCAAAAATAACTTGCAAAGGGCTACGAATCCCGCAATATGTAGCAGGGAGGCAGGCGTAAGGTTGTGCAGCCGGAGGCCATAGATCTCCAGAAGCCCCCAGAGAAATGGATGAATTGGGAATCCGAGCCCTCTTACCAGATAAGGGACAAGGCATACCCGCTCTCCCTTGGAGGGATTGGGACGGCTCTCCGCTTGCTCTCCGCCATTATAGGTGGCAAGCCCGGCTCGAACCGGGACCAGGTACGCTGGGGGAAGAAATCCCTTGGACTGAAGCATCACCAATTTGCTGTGCGGGATGGAACATCTCTCCCAATATCCAGGCTTGGAACTAGGGGTGCGAGAGGAGGAGCTGCATCAATCGGCCATGGTGGAATGGATCTCAATTGGGCACACTCCGATGAAGACTGGGCAAGGGAGGATGATGTGATATGGATCTGAATCCTCGTCTTTTTCAATAGGAGGCTCATTTACATAGCTAGGGGGGTAAATGTGAAAACACCCTAGCTCTTCACATTCGCTCGACACGTGGAAAGTGGCCATTATTGGGCATAGAAACCAAGGAGTACGAACCATCACAAGGAACCGGACATTATTTCGACAGGTACACAGAATTTGGAGAAGGAACCCGCCTTGCAATGCTGAAGGCAACTGCGCGCCGGACTCATCGTCATTGAAGCCTGGTTCGGGGCCTACTGAGGGAGTCCTGGATTAGGGGGTCTCCGGACAGCCGGACTGTTAGACTAGATTGAAGACTTCGTCTCATGTCCGGATGGGACTCTACTTGGCGTGGAAGGCAAGCTAGGCAATACGTATATGGATATCTCCTATTTGTAACCGACCTTGTGTAACCCTAACCCACTCCGGTGTCTATATAAACCGAAGGGTTTTAGTCCGTAGGACAACAATCACAACATACAATCATACCGTAGGCTAGCTTCTAGGGTTTAGCCTCTCTGATATCATGGTAGATCTACTCTTGTAACACCCATATCATCAATATTAATCAAGCAGGACGTAGGGGTTTACCTCCATCAAGAGGGCCCGAACCTGGGTAAAACTTCGTGTCCCTTGCCTCCTGTTACCATCCAGCCTAGACGCACAGTTCGGGACCCCCTACCCGAGATCCGCCGGTTTTGACACCGACAATCCCACTTATGATTAACCTCTATTGCAAGCATCCACAACTACAACAAAAGTATTAAGGTAAACCTAACCATAGCATGAAACATATGGATCCAAATCAGCCCCTTATGAAGCAACGCATAAACTAGGGTTTAAGCTTCTGTCACTCTAGCAACCCATCATCTAGTTATTACTTCCCAATGCCTTCCTCTAGGCCCAAACAATGGTGAAGTGTCATGTAGTCGACGTTCACATAACACCACTAGAGGCTACACAACATACATCTTATCAAAATATCGAACGGATACCAAATTCACATGACTACTAATAGCAAGACTTCTCCCTTGTCCTCAGGAACAAACGTAACTACTCACAATGCATAAACATGTTCATAATCAGAGGGGTAATAATATGCATAAAGGATCTGAACATATGATCTTCCACCAATTAAACCAACTAGCATCAACTACAGGGAGTAATTAACACTACTAGCAACCTACTAGCACCAATCCCGGACTTGGAGACAAGATATGAACTAGGGTTTTGAGAAGAGATGGTGCTGATGAAGATGTTGATGGAGATTGCCCTCTCCCGATGAGAGGAGCATTGGTGATGATGATGGCGATGATTTCCCCCTTTGGGAGGGAAGTTTCCCCGGCAGAACAACTCTGTCGGAGCCCTAGATTGGATCCGCCAAGGTTCCGCCTCGTGGCGGCGGAGTTTCGTCCCGAAAGGTTGCTTCTCCTTTTTTTTCTCGACAAAAGACTTCATATAGCAGGAGATGGTCATCAGAGAGCCACAAGGGGGCCCACGAGGTAGGGGGCGCGCCCCCCACCCTCGTGGAAAGGGTGTGGGCCCCCTGGTCTTCATCTTTGGCGAGGATTTTTCATTATTTTTTATAAGGTATTCCGTGGAGTTTCAACACTTTTGGAGTTGTGTAGAATAGGTCTCTAATATTTGCTCCTTTTCCAGCCCAGAATTGCAGCTGCCGGCATTCTCCCTCCTTTATGTAAACCTTATAAAATAAGAGAGAATAGCCATAAGTATTGTGACATAATGTGAAATAACATCGCATAATGCAATGAATATCGATATAAAAGCATGATGCAAAATGGACGTATCAACTCCCCCAAGCTTAGACCTCGCTTGTCCTCAAGCGAAAGCCGATAACAATAAGTATGTCCCCATGTTTAGAGGTAGAGGCATTGATAAAAATAAAATACAGACATGAGGGCATCATGATTATTCTGATAACAGCAACATACATAGATATTGTCATATGATTACTTATGTTCAAGTGATGATCTATTCACAATGCAAAAGTATGAATCAGAAACCTTATTGACAACCAACAAACTATAACCTCAGTCATTGAAGCAATTGCAATTTATCATAACATCAGAAAGAGTCTATGTCAGAGCTAAAAAGCAAGTCCACATACTCAACTAGCATCTAGTCCTTCATAATTGCTAACACTCGCGCAATACTTGTGGTTACAGAGTTTTAATCGGACACAGAGAAAGATAGGGGCCTATAGTTTCGCCCCACAACCTTTTACCTCGAAGGTAATGTCAAAAATAATAACTCATGCCCCCTACATGCCCCCTACATCCAATCATACATATCAGGTTCTTTCCAACATGCTGGGCTTGCCAAAGCATAAAATGAAAAAGGGAGAGGTGAAGATCACCATGACACTTGCATAAGGTAGAAGGTAATAATAAAAGATAGGCCCTTCACAGAGGGAAGCAGAGGTTGCCATGCGCTTTTATGGTTTGATGCACAAAATCTCAATGCGAAAGAATGTCACTTTATATTGCCCCTTGTGATATGAACCTTTATTATGCAGTCCGTCACTTTTATTATTTCCACATCACAAGATCGTATAAAGCTTATTTCTCCCACACTAATCATACATATTTAGAGCAATTTTTATTGCTTTGCACCAATGACAACTTACTTGAAGGATCTTATTCAATCCATAGGTAGATATGGTGGACTCTCATGGCAAAACTGGTTTAAGGGTATTTGGAAGCACAAGTAGTGTCTCTACTTGGTGCTAAGAATTTGGCTAGCATGAGGGGGAAAGGCAAGCTCAACATGTTGGATGATCCATGACAACATACTTTATCTCAGATATAAGAAAACATAGCCCATTACATTGTCTTCTGTTGGGGAACGTTGCAGAAAACAAAAATTTTCCTACGGTTTCACCAAGATCCATCTAGGAGTTCATCTAGCAACGAGTGATCGGATTGCATCTACATACCTTTGTAGATCACGCGCGGAAGCGTTCAAAGAACAGGGATGAGGAAGGCGTACTCGACGTGATCCAAATCACCGGAGATCCTAGCGCCGAACGGACGGCACCTCCGCGTTCAACACACGTATGGTCAGCGTAACGTCTCCTTCTTCTTGATCCAGCAAGGTGGAAGGAGAGGTTGATGAAGATGGCTCCAGCAGTAGCACGACGACGTGGTGGTGATGGAGCTGTAGTACTCCGGCAGGGCTTCGCCAAGCACTATGGAGGAGGAGGAGGTGTTGGAGAGGGAGAGGGAGGCACCAAAGGCAAGGGGTAAGAAGTCCTCCATCTCCCCACTATATATAGGAGGGCCAAGGGGGGGGGGGCGCCGGCCCTAGGAGATCTAATCTCCTAGGGGGTGCAGCCAAGGGGAGGAATCCCTCCTCCCCAAGGCACCTAGGAGGTGCCTTCCCCTCCTAGGACTCTTCCTTTAGGGTTTCCCCCACCCTAGGCGCATGGGCCCTAGGGGGAAGTGCGCCCCAGCCCACTTTGGGCTGGATCCCTTCCCACTTCAGCCCATGGGGCCCTCCGGGATAGGTGGCCCCACCCGGTGGACCCCTGGGACCCTTCCGGTGGTCCCGGTACAATACCGGTGACCCCGAAACTTGTTCCGATGGCCGAAATAGCACTTCCTATATATAATTCATTACCTCCGGACCATTCCAGAACTCCTCGTGATGTCCGGGATATCATCCGGGACTCCGAACAACACTCGGGTTACTGCATATACATATCCCTACAACCCTAGCGTCACCGAACCTTAAGTGTGTAGACCCTACGGGTTCGGGAGACATGTAGACATGACCGAGATCGCTCTCTGTTCAATAACCAACAGCGGGATCTGGATACCCATGTTGGCTCCCACATGCTCCTCGATGATCTCATTGGATGAACCACTATGTCGAGGATTCAAGCAACCCCGTATACAATTCCCTCCGTCAATCGGTATGTTACTTGCCCGAGATTCGATCGTTGGTATCCCAATACCTCGTTCAATCTCGTTACCGGCAAGTCACTTTACTCGTACCATAATGCATGATCCTGTGACCAGACACTTGGTCACTTTGATCTCATTATGATGATGCATTACCGAGTGGGCCCAGTGATACCTCTCCGTTATACGGAGTGACAAATCCCAGTCTTGATCCATGTCAACCCAACAGACACTTTCGGAGATACCCGTAGTATACCTTTATAGTCACCCAGTTAAGTTGTGACGTTTGGTATAGCCAAAGCACTCCTACGGTATCCGGGAGTTACACGATCTCATGGTCTAAGGAAAGGATACTTGACATTGGAAAACTCTAGCAAACGAACTATACGATCTTGTGCTATGTTTAGGATTGGGTCTTGTCCATCACATCATTCTCCTAATGATGTGATCTCGTTATCAATGACATCCAATGTCCATAGTCAGGAAACCATGACTATCTGTTGATCAACGAGCTAGTCAACTAGAGGCTTACTAGGGACATGTTGGTGTCTATTATTCACACATGTATTACGATTTCGGGATAACACAATTATAGCATGAATAAAGACAATTATCATGAACAAGGAAATATAATAATAATGCTTTTATTATTGCCTCTAGGGCATATTTCCAACAGTCTCCCACTTGCACTAGAGTCAATAATCTAGTTACATGTGATGAATCGAACACCCATGGAATTCTGGTGTTGATCATGTTTTGCTCTAGGGAGAGTTTTAGTCAACGGATCTGCTACATTCAGGTCCGTATGTACTTTACAAATATATATGTCTCCATCTTGAACATTTTCACGAATGGAGTTGAAGCGATGCTTGATGTGCCTGGTCTTCTTGTGAAACCTGGGCTCCTTGGCAAGTGCAATAGCTCCAGTGTTGTCACAGAAGAGTTTGATTGGCCCCGACGCATTGGGTATGACTCCTAGGTCGGTGATGAACTCCTTCACCCAAATTGCTTCATGTGCTGCCTCCGAGGCTGCCATGTACTCCGCTTCACATGTAGATCCCGCCACGACGCTCTTCTTGCAACTGCACCAGCTTACTGCCCCACCATTCAAAATATACACGTATCCGGTTTGTGACTTAGAGTCATCCAGATCTGTGTCGAAGCTAGCGTCGACGTAACCTTTTACGACGAGCTCTTCGTCACCTCCATAAACGAGAAACATTTCCTTAGTCCTTTTCAGGTACTTCAGGATATTCTTGACCGCTGTCCAGTGTTCCTTGCCGGGATTACTTTGGTACCTTCCTACCAAACTTACGGAAAGGTTCACATCAGGTCTGGTACACAGCATGGCATACATAATAGAACCTATGGCTGAGGCATAGGGGATGACACTCATCTCTGCTATATCTTCTGCCGTGGTCGGACATTGAGCCAAGCTCAATTTCACACCTTGCAACACAGCCAAGAACCCCTTCTTAGACTGATCCATATTGAACTTCTTCAATATCTTATCAAGGTATGTGCTTTGTGAAAGACCTATGAGGCGTCTTGATCTATCTCTATAGATCTTGATGCCTAATATATATGCAGCTTCTCCAAGGTCCTTCATTGAAAAACTCTTATTCAAGTAGGCCTTTATGCTGTCCAAGAGTTCTATATCATTTCCCATCAAAAGTATGTCATCTACATATAATATGAGAAATGCTACAGAGCTCCCACTCACTTTCTTGTAAACACAGGCTTCTCCATAAGTCCGCGTAAACCCAAACGCTTTGATCATCTCATCAAAGCGAATGTTCCAACTCCGAGATGCTTGCACCAGCCCATAAATCGAGAGTTGGAGCTTGCACACCTTGTCAGCATTCTTAGGATCGACAAAACCTTCCGGCTGCATCATATACAATTCTTCCTTAAGGAAACCATTAAGGAATGCCGTTTTGACGTCCATTTGCCATATTTCATAATCATAGAATGCGGCAATTGCTAACATAATTCGGACGGACTTCAGCTTCGCTACCGGTGAGAAAGTCTCATCCTAGTCAACCCCTTGAACTTGTTGATAACCCTTAGCGACAAGCCGAGCTTTATAGATGGTCACATTACCATCCGTGTCTGTCTTCTTCTTAAAGATCCATTTATTTTCTATGGCTTGCCGCTCTATGGGAAATTCAGTCAAAATCCATACTTCATTTTCGTACATGGATCCTATCTCGGATTTCATGGCTTCCAGCCATTTGTCGGAATCTGGGCCCGCCATCGCTTCTTCATAGTTCGAAGGTTCACCGTTTTCTAACAGCATGATTTCCAAGACAGGGTTGCCGTACCACTCTGGTGCGGAACGTGACCTTGTGGACCTTCGAATTTCAGTAGGAGCTTGATCAGAAGTATCTTGATCATCATCCTTAACTTCCTCTCTTGTCGGTGTAGGCACCTCAGAAACATTTTCTTGAGTTACGCCATTTTCCGGTTCAAGAGGTAATACTTCATCAAGTTCTACTTTCCTCCCACTTACTTCTTTCGAGAGAAACTCTTTCTCTAGAAAGGATCCATTCTTGGCAACAAAGATCTTGCCTTCGGATCTGAGGTAGAAGGTATACCCAATAGTTTCTTTAGGGTATCCTATGAAGACGCATTTTTCCGATTTGGGTTGCTTTTTAGGTTGAAGTTTCTTGACATAAGCATCGCATCCCCAAACTTTTAGAAACGACAGCTTAGGTTTCTTTCCAAACCATAATTCAAACGGTGTCGTCTCAACGGATTTCAACGGAGCCCTATTTAAAGTGAATGCGGCAGTCTCTAAAGCATAGCCCCAAAAAGATAGCGGTAAATCGGCAAGAGACATCATAGATCGCACCATATCTAATAGTGTGCAATTACGACGTTCGGACACACCATTACGCTGAGGTGTTCCAGGCGGCGTGAGCTGTGAAACTATTCCACATTTTCTTAAGTGTGTGCCAAACTCGTGACTCAAGTATTCTCCTCCACGATCTGATTGTAGGAACTTGATTTTTCTGTCACGTTGATTCTCAACCTCACTCTGAAATTCCTTGAACTTTTCAAAGGTCTCAGACTTGTGTTTCATTAAGTAGACATACCCATATCTACTCAAGTCATCAGTGAGGGTGAGAACATAACGATAGCCACCGCGAGCCTCAACGCTCATTGGACCACACACATCAGTATGTATGATTTCCAATAAGTTGGTTGCTCGCTCCATTGTTCCTGAGAACGGAGTCTTGGTCATTTTACCCATGAGGCATGGTTCGCACGTGTCAAATGATTCGTAATCAAGAGACTCCAAAAGTCCATCTGCATGGAGCTTCTTCATGCGTTTGACACCTATGTGACCAAGGCGGCAGTGCCACAAGTATGTGGGACTATCGTTATCAATCTTACATCTTTTGGTACTCACACTATGAATATGTGTAGCATTACGCTCGAGATTCATTAAGAATAAACCATTTACCATCGGAGCATGACCATAAAACATATCTCTCATATAAATAGAACAACCATTATTCTCGGATTTAAATGAGTAGCCATCTCGTATTAAACGAGATCCTGATACAATGTTCATGCTCAAACTTGGCACTAAATAACAATTATTGAGGTTTAAAACTAATCCCGTAGGTAAATGAGGAGGCAGCGTGCCGACGGCGATCACATCGACCTTGGAACCATTCCCGACGCGCATCGTCACCTCGTCCTTCGCCAGTCTCCGCTTATTCCGCAGCTCCTGCTTTGAGTTACAAATGTGAGCAACTGCACCGGTATCAAATACCCAGGAGCTACTACGAGTACTGGTAAGGTACACATCAATTACATGTATATCACATATACCTTTTGTTTTGCCGGCCTTCTTGTCCGCTAAGTATTTGGGGAAGTTCCGTTTCCAGTGACCACTCTCCTTGCAATAAAAGCACTCAGTCTCGGGCTTGGGTCCATTCTTTGGCTTCTTCCCGACAGCTTGCTTCCCGGGCGCGGCAACTCCCATGCCGTCCTTCTTGAAGGCTTCTTACCCTTGCCCTTCTTGAACTTAGTGGTTTTATTCACCATCAACACTTGATGTTCCTTTTTGACTTCTACCTCTGCTGATTTCAGCATTGCAAATACTTCAGGAATGGTCTTTTCCATCCCCTGCATATTGAAGTTCATCACAAAGCTCTTGTAGCTCGGTGGAAGCGACTGAAGGATTCTGTCAATGACCGCGTCATCCGGGAGATTAACTCCCAGCTGAGTCAAGCGGTTATGCAACCCAGACATAGTGAGTATGTGCTCACTGACAGAACTGTTTTCCTCCATCTTACAGCTGAAGAACTTGTCGAAGACTTGATATCACTCGACCCAGGCATGAGCTTGGAAAACCATTTTCAGCTCTTCGAACATCTCATATGCTCCGTGTCTCTCAAAACGCTCTTGGAGCCCTGGCTCTAAGCTGTAAAGCATGCCGCACTGAACGAGGGAGTAGTCATCGGTACGTGCCTGCCAAGCGTTCATAATGTCTTGTTCTGCAGGGAGAATAGGTGCGTCACCTAGCGGTGCTTGTAGGACATAATCTTTCTTGGCAGCTATGAGGATGATCCTCAGGTTCCGGACCCAGTCCGTGTAGTTGCTGCCATCGTCTTTCAGCTTGGTTTTCTCTAGGAACGCGTTGAAGTTGAGGACTACGTTGGCCATTTGATCTACAAGACATATTTGTAAAAATTTTAGACTAAGTTCATGATAATTAAGTTCATCTAATCAAATTATTCAATGAACTCCCACTTAGATAAACATCCCTCCTGTAATCTAAGTATAACATGATCCGAGTTAACTAGGCCGTGTCCGAAAATCACGTGAGACGGTCTAGTCAACATCGGTGAACATCTTCATGTTGATCGTATCTTCTATACGACTCATGCTCGACCTTTCGGTCTTCTGTGTTCCGAGGCCATGTCTGTACATGCTAGGCTCGTCAAGTCAACCTAAGTGTTTTACATGTGTAAATCTGTCTTACACCCGTTGTATGTGAACGTTAGAATCTATCACACCCGATCATCACGTGGTGCTTCGAAACAACGAACTGTCGCAACGGTGCACAGTTAGGGGGAACACTTTCTTGAAATTATTATGAGGGATCATCTTATTTACTACCGTCGTTCTAAGAAAACAAGATGAAAAACATGATAAACATCACATGCAATCAAATAAAAATAGTGACATGATATGGCCAATATCACATAGCTCCTTTGATCTCCATCTTGGGGCTCCATGATCATCTTGTCACCGGCATGACACCATGATCTCCATCATCGTGTCTCCATGAAGTTGCTCGCCAACTATTACTTCTACTACTATGACTAACGCATTTAGCAATAAAGTAAAGTAATTTACATGGCGTTTCTCAATGACACGCAGGTCATACAAAAAATAAAGACAACTCCTATGGCTCCTGCCGGTTGTCATACTCATCAACATGCAAGTCGTGATTCCTATTACAATAGCATGAACATCTCATACATCACATATATATCATTCATCATTCATCACAACTTTGGCCATATCATATCACAAAGCACTTGCTGCAAAAACAAGTTAGACGTCCTCTAATTGTTGTTGCAGGTTTTACGTGGCTGAAGTAGGGTTCTAGCAAGAACGTTTTCTTACCTACGTGAAAGCCACAATGTGATTTGTCAACTTCTATTTACCCTTCATAAGGACCCTTTTCATCGAATCCGCTCCAACTAAAGTGGGAGAGACAGACACCCGCCAGCCACCTGATGCAACTAGTGCATGTTAGTCGGTGGAACCGGTCTCACGTAAGCGTACGTGTAAGGTTGGTCCGGGCCGCTTCATCCCACAATACCGTTGAAGCAAGATAAGACTAGTAGCGGCAAGAAAGTTGACAACATCTACGCCCACAACAAATTGTGTTCTACTCGTGCAAGAGAACTACGCATAGACCTAGCTCATGATGCCACTGTTGGGGAACATTGCAGAAAACAAAAATTTTCCTACGGTTTCACCAAGATCCATCTAGGAGTTCATCTAGCAACGAGTGATCGGATTGCATCTACATACCTTTGTAGATCACGCGCGGAAGCGTTCAAAGAATGGGGATGAGGAAGGCGTACTCGACGTGATCCAAATCACCGGAGATCCTAGCACCGAACGGACGGCACCTCCGCGTTCAACACACGTACGGTCAGCGTAACGTCTCCTTCTTCTTGTTCCAGCAAGGGGGAAGGACAGGTTGAGGAAGATGGCTCCAGCAGCAGCACGACGGCATGGTGGTGATGGAGCTGCAGTACTCCGGCAGGGCTTCGCCAAGCACTATGGAGGAGGAGGAGGTGTTGGAGAGGGAGAGGGAGGCACCAAAGGCAAGGGGTAAGAAGTCCTCCATCTCCCCACTATATATAGGAGGGCCAAGGGGGGGGGGGCGCCGGCCCTAGGAGATCTAATCTCCTAGGGGGTGCGGCCAAGGGGAGGAATCCCTCCTCCCCAAGGCACCTAGGAGGTGCCTACCCCTCCTAGGACTCTTCCTTTAGGGTTTCCCCCACCCTAGGCACATGGGCCCTAGGGGGAAGTGGCGCCCCAGCCCAATTTGGGCTGGATCCCTTCCCACTTTAGCCCATGGGGCCCTCCGGGATAGGTGGCCCCACCCGGTGGACCCTCGGGACCCTTCCGGTGGTCCCGGTACAATACCGGTGACCCCGAAACTTGTCCCGATGGCCGAAATAGCACTTCCTATATATAATTCTTTACCTCCGGACCATTCCGGAACTCCTCGTGATGTCCGAGATCTCATCCGGGACTCTGAACAACATTCGGGTCACTGCATATACATATCCCTACAACCCTAGCGTCACCGAACCTTAAGTTGTAGACCCTACGGGTTCGGGAGACATGTAGACATGACCGAGATCGCTCTCTGGTCAATAACCAACAGCGGGATCTGGATACCCATGTTGGCTCCCACATGCTCCTCGATGATCTCATCGGATGAACCACTATGTCGAGGATTCAAGCAACCCCGTATACAATTCCCTTCGTCAATCGGTATGTCGCTGGTATCCCAATACCTTGTTCAATCTCGTTACCGGCAAGTCACTTTACTCGTACCGTAATGCATGATCCCGTGACCAGACACTTGGTCACTTTGAGCTCATTATGATGATGCATTACCGAGTGGGCCCAGTGATGCCTCTCCATCATACGGAGTGACAAATCCCAGTCTTGATCCGTGTCAACCCAACAGACACTTTCGGAGATACCCATAGTATACCTTTATAGTCACCCAGTTACGTTGTGACGTTTGGTATAGCCAAAGCACTCCTACGGTATCCGGGAGTTATACGATCTCATGGTCTAAGGGAAGGATACTTGACATTGGAAAACTCTAGCAAACGAACTATATGTTCTTCTGCTATGTTTAGGATTGGGTCTTGTCCATCACATCATTCTCCTAATGATGTGATCTCGTTATCAATGACATCCGATGTCCATAGTCAGGAAACCATGACTATCTGTTGATCAACGAGCTAGTCAACTAGAGGCTTACTAGGGACATGTTGGTGTCTATTATTCACACATGTATTACGATTTCGGGATAACACAATTATAGCATGAATAAAGACAATTATCATGAACAAGGAAATATAATAATAATGCTTTTATTATTGCCTCTAGGGCATATTTCCAACATCTTCCTTGTCCAACATCAACTCTTTAGCATGTCATATTTTGATGAGTGCTCCCAATCATAAAAGATGTCAATAATAGTATATTTACATGTGAAACCTCTCTTTCCTTATTACTTCCTATTAATTGCAACGATGACCAAAGCTATGTCTGCCAACTCCCAACAACTTTTAATCATCACACTCTTTCTATGTGAAGTCATTACTATCAGTAAGATCAATATGAACTTTTGTTTCTTCTTATTCTTTTTCTCTTTTCTTTTATTCACCCAAGATCATAGCAAGAAAATCAAGCCCTTGACTCAACACTAATCTTTATTATATAGCTCACGGACTCGATTACATAGAGAGATCATAAGTCAAAACTCAAAACTAGATCATCCCATAAACTTTATTCTACTAGATCAAAATACTACTAATAGGATCGAACTAAGGAAAATGGTAAATATAAGAGTTGTGATTGTGATACGATACCGGGGCACCTCCCCCAAGCTTGGCGGTTGCCACGGGGAGTGCCCATACCCATGTGATTATATCTCCTTGGTTGGTGAAGATGGAGGTGATGTTGATGAAGCGGGCTTGTCATCCATCTTCCAAGGCATAGGTTCACCATCACAGAAGGATGATCGAGTCTCCGGAATCCTCGAATCTGCAGCCAAACTCATTCTTTTGAATCTATATTCATACTCACAGTTTTTGTTTTGCAGGTCATAGATTTGGGCTTGGAGGTGCTCAATCTTCTCATGTAGCTTGCAGATGGCCTCCTCGGTTTTCTTGGCATCCGGCTTGTAGTTGTTAGTGAACTCCGCGAGCATCGTGTGGCTAGCGTTGATTCCATCCTCCACCATCCCCTGGCACTTGAAAACTTGTTGCTCCATTGCTTCGAGTCTCGTCTCCATGCTTCTGGTTCCCTTTGGTCCCTCAGCATTGTGGATGTGTAGCAACCCATCACGCATCTCAATGGTTTGAGGGTGTCGCAGCACCTCCGTGAGGTAAGGGTTGATGACCTTCTCGAACAACTTGTCCTTGGAAGCACTTGGGGACATCATGATAATCTAGATCTGTTAGAAAAATAGCTCGAAACAAGAACATAGAATATTTGCATGATACGGGAGTCAAAACCTTCAGGAGAATATATAATGAATTTTTACCAACCAAAATACGTATCGTGCAAGAAAACGGAGTCCGGAAGGCACACGAGGTGCTCATGAGGTAGGGGGGCGCGCCCAGGGGGGTAGGGCGCGCCCTCCACCCTCGTGTCCTTCCCGGACTGCTACTTAATTTTCTATTTTTCTAAATATTCCAAAAGTGAGAAATATTGCCTTAAAAATTGTTTTGGAATCGGTCTACTTACCGTACCACATACCTATTCCTTTTCGGAGTCTGAAACGTTCTGCAAAGTGTCCCTTATGTATTCCTCCGGTGTTACGGTTTCAATAATATTGGTTTCAATATTATGGGATTACCTGAGATATAATGTTTAATTCTTTGACCGTTTACCACCTACGGGTTTGTGCCTTCGAAGTTGTTGATTTTTATGGCACCGGAACGATAGACCTCCTCGGTAACATAGGAGCCTTCCCATTTAGAGAGAAGTCTCCCTGCAAAAAATCTTAAACGAGAGTTGTATAGCAATACATAATCACCTACATTAAACTCACGCTTTTGTATCCTTTTGTCATGCCATCTTTTAACCTTTTCTTTAAACAACTTGGCATTTTCATAAGCTTGGGTTCTCCATTCATCATGTGAGCTAATATCAAATAACCTCTTTTCACCGGCAAGTTTGAAATCATAGTTGAGCTCTTTAATAGCCCAATATGCCTTATGTTCTAGTTCGAGAGGTAAGTGACATGCTTTTCCATATACCATTTTATACGGAGACATACCCATAGGATTTTTATATGCAGTTCTATAGGCCCATAATGCATCATCAAGTTTCTTGGACAAATTCTTTCTAGACCTATTGACAGTCTTTTGCAAAATTAATTTGAGTTCTCTATTACTCAATTCTACTTGACCACTAGACTATGGGTGATACGGAGATGCAATTCTATGATTGACGTCATATTTAGCAAGCATTTTACGGAAAGCACCTTGAATAAAATGTGAACCACCATCAGTCATTAAATATCTAGGGACTCCAAACCTCGGAAAAATAACTTGTTTAAGCATTTTAATAGAAGTGTTATGATCAGCACTACTAGTTGGAATAGCTTCTACCCGCTTAGTAACATAATCAACATCAACTAAAATATGTGTATATCCATTAGAGGCAGGAAAAGGTCCCATATAATTCTAGCCCCAAACATCAAACGGTTCAATAACAAGTGAATAATTCATAGGCATTTCTTGACGTCTACTAATATTACCAATTCTTTGACATTCATCACAAGATAGGACAAACTTACGGGCATCCTTGAAGAGAGTAGGCCAATAAAAACCGGATTGCAATACCTTATGTGCAGTTCTATCTCCCGCGTGGTGTCCTCCATAATTTTCAGAGTGGCACTTGCGTAGGATCTGTTCCTGTTCATACCCAGGTACACAATGTCTAATAACACCATCTACTCCTTCTTTATAAAGATGTGGGTCATCCCAAAAGTAATGTCTCAAATCATAGAAGAACTTTTTCTTTTGTTGGTATGTGAAGCTAGGTGGCATAAATTTAGGAACTATGTAATTAGCATAATCAGCATACCAAGGGGTACTACTAGAAGTACTTATGGCATTTAATTGTTCATTAGGAAAGCTATCATCAATAGGTAGTGGGTCATCAAGAACATTCTCTAACCTAGATAAGTTATCTGCAACGGGGTTCTCAGCTCCTTTTCTATCAACAATATGCAAATCAAATTCTTGTAGCAAGAGAACCCATCTAATTAGTCTAGGTTTAGCATCTTTCTTCTCCATAAGATATTTAATAGCAGCATCATCAGTGTGGATAGTTACTTTAGAATCAACAATATAAGGTCTGAACTTATCACAAGCAAATACAACTGTTAAAAGTTCTTTTTCAGTAGTAGCATAATTTCTTTGAGCATTGTCTAGAGCCTTACTAGCATAATGGATAACATTTAATTTCTTATCAACTCTTTGCCCTAGAACAACACCTACATCATAATCGCTAGCATCACACATAATTTCAAAGGGTAAATTCCAATCAGGTGGCTGAACAATAAGTGCAGAGACTAATGCTTTCTGAAGTATTTCAAATGCTTCTACACAATCATCATCAAAGAAAAATGGTATATCTTTTTGTAATAAATTAGTTAGAGGCCGAGAAATTTTTGAGAAGTCCTTAATGAACCTCCTATAAAATCCGGCGTGACCAAGGAAACTTATTATACCTTTGATGTCCTTGGGACATGTCATCTTTTGAATAGCATCAACCTTGGCTTTATCAACTTCAATACCTCTTTCAGAAACTTTATGCCCCAAGACAATACCCTCATTAACCATAAAGTGGCACTTTTCCCAATTCAAGACAAGATTAGTTTCTTCACATCTCTGCAAAACTCGATCAAGATTGCTCAAGCAATCATCAAAAGAAGATCCATAGACGGAAAAGTCGTCCATGAAAACCTCACAAATCTTTTCACAAAAGTCAGAGAATATAGCCATCATGCATCTTTGAAAGGTAGCAGGTGCATTACATAAACCAAAAGGCATACGTCTATAAGCAAAAGTACCAAAAGGGCATGTAAAAGTAGTCTTTGATTGATCTTTAGCCGACACAGGTATTTGAGAGAAACCAGAATAACCATCTAGAAAGCAGTAATGTGTATGCTTGCATAATATTTCTAGCATTTGATCGATAAAAGGTAAGGGGTAATGATCTTTCTTAGTAGCCTTATTTAATTTGCGGAAATCAATTACCATCCTATAACCTGTAATAATTCTTTGTGGAATCAATTCATCTTTATCATTAGGAACAACAGTAATACCTCCCTTCTTAGGGACACAATGAACATGACTTACCCATTGACTATCAGCAATGGGATAAATTATGCCTACCTCCAGAAGCTTTAGTATTTCTTTTCTTACCACTTCTTTCATTTTAGGATTCAGACGTGTTGAGGATCACGAACTGGTTTAGCATCTGCTTCCAAATTTGTTTTATGTTAACATAGAGTGGGACTAATGCCCTTAAGATCATCAAGAGTATATCCAATAGCGCATGGTGCTTCTTCAGAGTTTTCAATAATCTTTCTTCTTCATGCTCTGAAAGGTTAGCACTAATAATAACAGGATATATCTTCTTTTCATCAAGATAAGCATATTTAAGATTATCAGGCAACGGTTTAAGCTCAAACATGGGATCACCCTTAGGTGGAGAGGGATCCCCTAGGATTTCAACAAGCAGATTGTGTTTCAGAATAGGTTCCTGTTTACAGAATACTTCATCCATTTCCCTTCTTTCATTCATAAACATATCATTCTCATGGTCTAGCAAATATTGTTCTAAAGGATCACTAGGAGGTACGGCAATAGAAGCAAGACCAATAATTTCATCCTTACTAGGAAATTCTTCTTCACGGTGTTGTTTACTAAATTTAGAGAAATTAAACTCATGAGTCATATCATCCAAGCCAATAGTAACAACATTCTTTTCGCAGTCTATCTTAGCATTAACAGTGTTCAAGAAGGGTCTACCAAATATAATGGGACAAAAGCTATCTTGTGGGGAACTAAGAACAAGAAAATCAGCAGGATATTTAGTTTTCCCACACAAGACTTCAACATCTCTAACAATTCCCATTGCTGAAATAGTATCGCTATTAGCAAGTTTAATTGTGACATCAATATCTTCTAACTCAGCAGGTGCAATTTCATGCTTGATTTCTTTATACAAGTCATAAGGTATAACACTAGCACTAGCACCCATATCACATAAGCCATGATAACAATGTTCTCCTATTTTAACAGAAATAACAGGCACGCCTACCACAGGTCTATGTTTATCTTTAGCACAAGGTTTAGCAATTCTAGCAGTTTCACCGCAGAACTGAATAACATGCCCATCAATATTATCAGACAAGAGATCTTTAACAATGGCAATATTAGGTTCAACTTTAACTTGCTCAGGAGGTGTATATGTTTTAATATTACTTTTACGAACCACAGTTGAAGCTTTAGCATGATCCTTTATCCTAACAGGGAAAGGTGGTTTCTCAACATAACAAGTAGGAACAATAGGATCATTATAAGTGACAGTCTTTTCTTCAACTTTAATTGGTGCAGCTACTTTTAATTCTATGGGATGATGATATTTAAACCACTTCTCCTTAGGGAGATCAACATAAGTAGCAAAAGATTCACAGAAAGAAGCTACTATCTCAGAATCAACTCCATATTTAGTGCTAAACTTACAGAAAATACCGGTATCCATAAAAGATTTAACACAATCAAAACTAGGTGTCATACCTGACTCCTTACCTTTGTCGAGATCCCAATCTTCAGAGTTGCGTTTAATTCTATCCAATAAATCCCATCTAAATCCAATGGTCTTCATCATAAAAGAGCCAGCACAAGAAATATCGAGCATGGTGAGATTATTTTCAGAAAGCCGAGCATAAATTATTTGAAGAATTGCTTCTCTTGGGAGCTCATGATTGGGGCATGAATATAACATTGATTTAAGCCTCCCCCAAGCTTGAGAGATGCTTTCTCCTTCGCGAGGCCAAAATTATATATATAATTGCGGTCACGATGAACAAGATGCATAGGGTAATACTTTTGATGAAATTCCAATTTCAATCTTCTATAGTTCCATGATCTCGTATCATCACATAGCCTATACCATGTCAATGTGTCTCCCTTCAAAGATAAAGGGAAGACCTTCTTCTTAGAAACATCATTGGGTATACCTGCAAGGTTAAATAATCCACAAACCTTATCCACATATATTAGGTCTTCATCAGGATGCTTTGTTCCATCTCCTGTAAAAGGATTAGCTAGCAGTTTTTCTATCATACCCGAAGGATACTCATAAGGAATTTCATTTTCAATAGTTTCAGTAGGTTGAGGATCAACTCTTTGCTCTACTGGTCGGGGTGAAGATACCCTGAACAAGCCCCTCAAAGGATTACTTTACATAGTAACAAGTGACAGTAAATTTTAGCACACTATATAAAATTTTCCTTACCAAATTCCACCTACCAAAGGCGCTTCACTCCCCGGCAACGGCGCCAGAAAAGAGTCTTGATGACCCACAAGTATAGGGGATCTATCGTAGTCCTTTCGATAAGTAAGAGTGTCGAACCCAATGAGGAGTAGAAGGAAATGATAAGCGGTTTTCAGCAAGGTATTCTCTGCAAGTACTGAAATAAGTGGTAACAGATAGTTTTGTGATAAGATAATTTGTAACGAGAAACAAGTAACAAAAGTAATTAAAGTGCAGCAAGGTGGCCCAATCCTTTTTGTAGCAAAGGACAAGCCTAGACAAACTCTTATATAAGGAAAAGCGCTCCCGAGGACACATGGGAATATCGTCAAGCTAGTTTTCATCACGTTCATATGATTCACGTTCGGTACTTTGATAATTTGACATGTGGGTGGACCGGTGCTTGGGTGCTTTTCTTACTTGAACAAGCATCCCACTTATGATTAACCTCTATTGCAAGAACCCGCAACTACAACAAAAGTATTAAGGTAAACCTAACCATAGCATGAAACATATGGATCCAAATCAGCCCCTTACGAAGCAATGCATAAACTAGGGTTTAAGCTTCTGTCACTCTAGTAACCCATCATCTACTTATTACTTCCCAATGCCTTCATCTAGGCCCAAACAATGGTGAAGTGTCATGTAGTCGATGTTCACATAACACCACTAGAGGCTAGACAACATACATCTTATCAAAATATCGAACGAATACCAAATTCACATGACTACTAATAGCAAGACTTCTCCCTTGTCCTCAGGAACAAACGTAACTACTCACAAAGCATAAACATGTTCATAATCAGAGGGGTAATAATATGCATAAAGGATCTGAACATATGATCTTCCACCAATTAAACCAACTAGCATTAACTACAAGGAGTAATTAACACTACTAGCAACCTACTAGCACCAATCCCGGACTTGGAGACAAGAGATGAACTAGGGTTTTGAGATGAGATGGTGCTGATGAAGGTGTTGATGGAGATTGCGCTCTCCTGATGAGAGGAGCGTTGGTGATGACGATGGCGATGATTTCCCCCTCCGGGAGGGAAGTTTCCCCGGCAGAACAGCTCTGCCGGAGCCCTAGATTGGATCCACCAAGGTTCCGCCTCGTGGCGGCGGAGTTTCGTCCCGAAAGGTTGCCTCTCCTTTTTTTCTCGATGAAAGACTTCATATAGAAGAAGATGGTCATAGGAGAGCCACCAGG
Organism: Triticum dicoccoides; assembly: GCF_002162155.2. Taxonomy (NCBI): domain Eukaryota; kingdom Viridiplantae; phylum Streptophyta; class Magnoliopsida; order Poales; family Poaceae; genus Triticum; species Triticum dicoccoides. The sequence goes on from NC_041382.1 coordinate 25,093,000, forward strand.
GGGCCCACAAGGTAGGGGGCGCTACCTAGGGGGGAGGCGCGCCCCCACCCTCGTGGAAAGGGTGTGGGCCCCCTGGTCTTCATCTTTGGCGAGGATTTTTCATTATTTATTATAAGGTATTCCGTGGAGTTTCAGGACTTTTGGAGTTGTGCAGAATAGGTCTCTAATATTTGCTCCTTTTCCAGCCCAGAATTCCAGCTGCCGACATTCTCCCTCCTATATGTAAACCTCATAAAATAAGAGAGAATAGCCATAAGTATTGTGACATAATGTGAAATAACAGCCCATAACGCAATAAATAGCGATATAAAAGCATGATGCAAAATGGACGTATCAGGGATCGCAACAGTTTTCGATAAGTAAGAGTGTCGAACTCAACGAGGAGCTAAAGGCAGAACAAATAATCTCTCAAGTTCTGGAGACCACCGATACAACTCTACGCACGCTTGACGTTCGCTTTACCTAGAACAAGTATGAAAATAGAAGTACTTTGTAGGTGTTGTTGGATAGGTTTGCAAGATAATAAAGATTACGTAAACAAAAAGTAGGGGTTGTTTAGATAAATACAGAACTAAATTAGTTTAGTAAAGAGCTTGTTGTTACGAGAAAGTTATTTGTCCCTAGGCAATCGATAACTAGACCGGTAATCACTATTGCAATTCTATATGAGGGAGAGGCATAAGCTAACATACTTCCTCTACTTGGATCATATGCACTTATGATTGGAACTCTAGCAAGCATCCGCAACTACTAAAGATCATTAAGGTAAAACCGAACCATAGCATTAAAGTATCAAGTCCTCTTTATCCCATACGCAACAACCCCCTTACTCGGGTTTGTGTTTCAGTCACTCACGCAACCCACTATAAGCGAATCATAAACGTATTGCAACACCCTACAGCGGGAATCCCTCATGCTTGCGCGACACGGAGAGCATCATAGGACAGCACCAATAATAAAACATGCAACTCAAACTAATCTTGATCAACAAATAACCCATAGGACAAAACGGATCTACTCAAACATCATAGGATAGCCATACATCATTGGGAAATAATATATAGCATTGGGCACCATGCTTAAGTAGAGATTACAGTGGCTAAGAGAGAGGTTAAACCGCTGCATAGAGGGGGGAGAGTTGGTGATGATGGCGGTGAAGTTGTTAGTGAAGATTGCGGTGATGATGATGGCCCCCGGTGGCACTCCGGCGCCACCGGAAGCGAGGGGGAGAGGGCCCCCCTTCTTCTTCTTCTTATTCTTCTTCCTTGACCTCGTCCCTAGAAGAGGGAAGGGTTTCCCCTCTGGGCCAAGGCCTCCATGGCGTGGGAGGGGCGAGAGCCCCTGCGAGATTGGATCTGTCTCTCTGTCTCTCTCTGTTTCCGCCTTCTCAGATTCTTCCCTTTCATCGTTTCTTATATTCCTGGAGATCCGCAACTCCGATTGGGCTGAAATTTTAACACGATCTCTATCCGGATATTATCTTTCTTGCGGCGAAAGAAGGGCACGAACTGCCTTAAGGGGTGTCCATGAGGGTCAGGGGCGCGCTTGCCCCCTGGAGCGCGCCCCCTTCCTCGTGGCCCCCTCGGGCATCGTCGCGTGGATTTTTCTTCCCAAAAATAACATATATTCCAAAAAAATCTCCGTCCGTTTTTATCCCGTTTGGGATCCGTTTGATATGGATATTCCGCGAAACAAAAAACATGCAACAAACAGGAATTGGCACTGGGCACTAGATAAATATGTTAGTCCCAAAAATAGTATAAAAAGTTGCCAAAAGTATATGAAAGTTGAATAATATTGGCATGGAACAATAAAAAGTTATAGATACGACAGAGACGTATCAATACGTTGGAGACGTATCAGTTCCCATTCATTTTCTTCTAAATACAAACTTCTCCAAAAGTCTGTATAAAACTATATGCTTTGATCAACTCATCAAAGCGCATATTCCAACTCCGAGATGCTTGCACCAATCCATAGATGGATCGCTGGAGCTTGCACACTTTGTTAGCATCTTTTGGATTGACAAAACCTTCTGGTTGCATCATATACATCTGTTCTTTAATAAATCCATTAAGGAATGTAGTTTTGATATCCATTTGCCAGATTTCATAAAATGCGGCAACTGCTAACATGATTCAGATAGACTTTTAAGCATTGATACGAGTGAGAAAATCTCATCGTAGTCAACACCTTGAACTTGTCGAAAACATTTTGTGACCATTCGAGCATTGTAGATAGTAACACTACTATCAGCGTCTGTCTTCCTCTTGAAGATCCATTTATTCTGAATGGCTCACCGATCATCGGGCAAGTCAATCAAAGTCCATGCTTTGTTCTCGTACATGGATCCCATCTCAGATTTCATGGCCTTAAGCCATTTCGCGGAATCTGGGCTCATCATCGCTTCCTCATAGTTCGTAGGTTCGTCATGGTATAGTAACATGACTTCCAGAACAGGATTACCATACCACTCTGGTGCGGAACGTACTCTGGTTAACCTACGAGGTTCGGTAGTAACTTGATCTGAAGTTTCATGATCATCATCATTAACTTCCTCACTAATTGGTGTAGGTATCACTGGAACTAATTTCTGTGATGAACTACTTTCCAATTCGGGAGAAGGTACAGTTACCTCATCAAGTTCTACTTTCCTCCCACTCACTTCTTTCGAGAGAAACTCCTTCTCTAGAAAGGATCCACTCTTAGCAACAAAGATCTTGCCTTAGGATCTGTGATAGAAGGTGTACCCAACAGTTTCTTTTGGGTATCCTATGAAGATGCACTTCTCCGATTTGGGTTATCAGGCTGAAACTTTTTCACATAATCATCGCAACCCCAAATTTAAGAAACGGCAACTTAGGTTTCTTGCTAAACCACAGTTCATACGGTGTCATCTCAACGGATTTTTAGACGGTGCCCTATTTAACGTGAATGGAGCTGTCTCTAATGCATAACCCCAAAACGATAGTGGTAAATCGGTAAGAGACATCATAGATCGCACCATATCTAATAAAGTACGGTTACGACATTCGGACACACTATTACGCTGTGGTGTTCCACGTGGCGTGAGTTGCATAACTATTCGACATTGTTTCAACTGAAGGCCAAACTCGTAACTCAAATATTTCGTCTCCACGATCAGATCATAGAAACTTTATTTTCTTGTTACGATGATTCTCCTCTTCACTATGAAATTCTTTGAACTTTTCAAATGTTTCAGACTTGTGTTTCATTAAGTACATATTCTCAAATCTGCTCAAATCATCTGTGAAGGTCAGAAAATAACGATACCTGCTGCGAGCCTCAACACTCAATGGATCGCATACATCAGTATGTATTATTTATAATAAGTCTGTTGCTCGCTCCATTGTTCCAGAGAATGGAGTCTTAGTCATCTTGCCCATGAGGCATGGTTCGCAAGCATCAAGTGATTCATAATCAAGTGATTCGAAAAGTCCATCAGCATGGAGTTTCTTCATGCGCTTCATAACCCACAAGTATAGGGGATTGCAACAGCTTTCGAGGGTAGAGTATTCAACCCAAATTTATTGATTCGACACAAGGGGAGCCAAAGAATATTCTCAAGTATTAGCAGCTGAGTTGTCAATTCAACCACACCTGGAAACTTAGTATCTGCAGCAAAGTATTTAGTTGCAAAGTAATATGATAGTGGTGGTAACGGCAACAAAAGTAAAGACATCAAAAGTAATGTTTTTGGTATTTTGTAGTGATTGTAACAGTAGCAGCGGGAAAGTAAATAAGCGAGAACCAGTATATGGAAAACTCGTAGGCACCGGATCGGTGATGGATAATTATGCCGGATGCGGTTCATCATGTAATAGTCATAACATAGGGTGACACAGAACTAGCTCCAATTCATCAATGTAATGTAGGCATGTATTCCGTATATAGTCATAAGTGCTTATGGAAAAGAACTTGCATGACATCTTTTGTCCTACCCTCCCGTGGCAGCGGGGTCCTATTGGAAACTAAGGGAAATTAAGGCCTCCTTTTAATAGAGAACCGGAACAAAGCATTAGCACATAGTGAATACATGAACTCCTCAAACTATGGCCATCACCAGGAGTGGTCCCGATTATTGTCACTTCGGGGTTGCCGGATCATAACACATAGTAGGTGACTATAGACTTGCAAGATAGGATCAAGAACTCACATATATTCATGGAAACATAATAGGTTCAGATCTTAAATCATGGCACTCGGGCCCTAGTGACAAGCATTAAGCATAGCAAAGTCATAGCAACATCAATCTCAGAACATAATGGATACTAGGGATCAAACCCTAACAAAACTAACTCGATTACATGATAAATCTCATCCAACCCATCACCGTCCAGCAAGCCTACGATGGAATTACTCATGCACGGCGGTGAGCATCATGAAATTGGTGATGCAGGATGGTTGATGATGACGACGGCGACGAATCCCCCTCTTCGGAGCCCCGAACGGACTCCAGATCAGCCCTCCCGAGAGGTTTTAGGGCTTGGCGGCGGCTCCGTATCGTAAAACACGATGATTTCTTCTCTCTGATTTTTTTCTCTCCGAAAGCAAATATATAGAGTTGGAGTTGGCGTCGGAGGGCATCCAGGGGGCCCATGAGGTAGGGGGCATGCCCTAGGGGGGGGGCGCCCCCACCCTCGCGAGAAGGGTGTGGGCCCCCCGGTCTTCATCTTTGGCGAGGATTTTTTATTATTTTTTCTAAGATGTTTTGTGGAGTTTCAGGTCATTCCGAGAATATTTGTTTTCTCCACATAAAACAACACCATGGCAATTGTGCTGAAAACACCGTCAGTCCGGGATAGTTCCATTCAAATCATACAAGTTAGAGTCCAAAAAAGGGGCAAAAGTGTTTGGAAAAGTAGATACGATGGAGATGTATCAACTCCCCCAAGCTTAAACCCTTGCTTGTCCTCAAGAAATTCAGCTGACAAACTGAAAGAAAGAAAGAAAAACTTTTACAAACTCTGTTTGCTCTTGTTGTTGTAACTATGTCAAGCCAGCATTCAAGTTTTCAGCATAGATCATAACTAACCAAATTTGCAATAATTCTCAGGTCTCATAATTACTCATATCAATAGCATAATCAACTAGCAAGTCATAATAATAAATCTCGGATGACAACACTTTCTCAAAACAATTATAAGATGATATAACAAGATGGTATCTCGCTAGCCCTTTCTGATACTACAAAACATAAATGCAGAGCACCTTTAAAGATCAAGGACTGACTAGACATTGTAATTCATGGTAAAAGAGATCCAATCATAGTCACACCCAATATAAATTAACAATGATGAATGCAAATGACAGTTGTGCTCTCCAGCTAGTGCTTTTTGATAAGAGGGTGATGACTCAACATAAAAGTAAATGGATAGGCCCTTCGCAGAGGGAAGCAGGGATTTGTAGAGGTGCCAGAGCTCGGTTTTGAAATAGAGATAATTTGTATTTTGAGCGATATACTTTCATTGTCAACATAACAACTAAGAGATGGCAATATCTTCCATGCTAAACACATTATAGGCGGTTCCCAAACAGAATGGCAAAGTTTATACTCCCCCTCCACCAACAAGCATCAATCCATGGCTTTCTCAAAACAACGAGTGCCTCTAACATACATCAGGTCCCAGGGGGAGTTTTGTTTGCAATTAATTTTGATTTAGTTTGCATAAAGCATGGGACTGGGCATCCCGGCGACCAGCCATTTTCTCGTGAGTGAGGAGCGGAGTCCACTCCTCTTGAGAATAACCCGCCTAACATGGAAGATAAGGACAACCTTGGTTGATACATGAGTTATTCGAGCATACAAAACAGAATGTTTATTTGAAGGTTTAGAGTTTGGCACATACAAATTTACTTGGAACAGCAGGTAGATACCGCATATCGGAAGGTATGGTGGACTCATCTGGAATAACTTTGGGGTTTAAGGGATTGGATGCACAAGCAGTATTCCCGCTTAGTACAAGTGAAGGCTAGCAGAAGACTGGGAAGCGACCAACTAGAGAGCGACAACAGCCATGTACATGCATTAAAATTAATAAACATTGGATGCAAGCATGAGTAGGATATAATCCACCATGAACATAAATATCATGAAGGCTATGTTGATTTTGTTTCAACTACATGCGTGAACATGTGCCAAGTCAAGTCACTTAAATCATTCAAAGGAGGATACCACCCCATCATACCACATCATAATCATCTCAATAGCATGTTGGCACACAAGGTAAACCATTATAACTCATAGCTAATCAAGCATGGCACAAGCAACTATGATCTCTAATTGTCATTGCAAACATGTTTATTCATAATAAGCTGAATCAAGAACGAGGGACTCATCATATTTACAAAAACAAAAGAGGTCGAGTTCATACCAGCTTTTCTCATCTCAGTCAGTCCATCATATATCATCATAATTGCCTTTCACTTGCACGACCAAATGGTGTGAATAATAATAAGAGTGTACATGCATTGGACTTAGCTGGAATCTGCGAGCATTCAATAAACAGGAGAAGACAAGGCAATATGGGCTCTTGGTTAAATCAACAATAATGCATATGAGAGCCACTTCAACAATTTAATTATGGTCTTCTCCTACTGACCCGCAAATAAAAGAAAAGAAATAAAACTATTTACACGGGAAAGCTCCCAACAAGCAAAACGAAGAACGGGAAATATTTTTGGCTTTTCTTTTTAATTATCACTATTACAGCAGAAAAATAAACTACTACTAATTTTTTTTCTTAAGGTTTAACAAACACACAAGAAGAAAGCAGGAAAAAGTAAATAAACTAGCATGGATATTACAGTGAAAAAGTATGAGCACCGACATCTAGTAATGAGTGTGTGTGAACATAAATGTTATGTCGGTGAGAAATACGTACTCCCCCAAGGTTAGGCTTTTGGCCTAAGTTGGTTTATGGCCACGGCTGGCCTGGCGGATATCAATAATAATAGTTTTTGGGGTCGTACTGTGATGAGGAAGAATAGTTGGGATCATACTGTGATGAAGAAGAAGACTCTGACTGCCACTGGCTGACAGTCATCTCTGGATCCCAAGAATAAACAGATTGTCGTGGAGGCTCATCTTGTGGTTCCTGTTCTGGGGCTGGTGCAGGATTCTTGTAAGCTTGGACAGCAGCCCACGTAATGAGGTAGGGTCCTATAAAATTAAACAAAGAAGGAGCAGGCAGGATAATAGTCTCAGGATGAGGTTTGTTAAAGAACAATTGATATTTAAGCTCTCCTGCCCTATTCTTAACAATAAAATCGTGTGCCACCATACTTTTATGATCTAGATAAACATGGGGCATCACCTTTTCTTCCTTCTCAGCATGCCTAATAGGTATGTTAAAATATGCAGCTAGGCGTGTGGCATAGACGCCTCCAAAGATGGGGCCTTTGGTACAGTTCATACTTAACCGTCTAGCAATAATACCGCCCATACTAAAAGTGTTATCACTGTATAAACCGTGGTGCAGAATAATTATATCAGGGATGCTAAGGTTTCCACAGTTTCCGCGCCCAATTAAACAACGACTAGCAAATAATGGAAAGTAACGTAAAACAGGAAAATGTATGCTAGTGATTCGTGCATCGGAAACCTTCCTAGTTTCTCCTATAGTGATAGTATCAATAAACCCAGCCACATCATCATAATGTGGTTCTTCTGTCTTGCCCTCAAAAGAGACTAAACAAATCCAACAGAAATCATAAAGTGACATCTCCTTATGCTCATCATATAAATGAAACTCCACCGTAGGTGGTGAGTTCCTAGAATGAAAATGAAAGTTTTGCACAAAAGTATTTGTGAGTAAGAGATACTGATCGCATTGGTCGTGGAGGAAAGCGGTGAGGCCTGCATTGTGAGCCAATTCATGAAAATCTTCATAGATACCGGCTGCTCTCAAGAAATCTTCAGAAGGCCATTCACACGCCCGAATCTCCGCGGTGCACGACAAATTATACTTAGGCTTTGGTGCCTTTTCCTTCGAGCTTTGGCTCGATGAGCCCCTCAAAAATCTACTCATTATTTTTCTGAAATAATCTGAAATTTTTGGTAACTTCAAACAAAAGTGAACCAACTTCAATAAAACTGATAGCAACTACTCCTACAAGTGCCTAGAGCCTATATCAAGCATTAGAACTACTTAGAACCATATAAATTTGGCATGCAAGCTCAAGAATATGGTCACTTATGCAGCACAAATTTGCAAAGAATAAAACACTAGAATAGAAACTAATTGGACCAATGGAGGAGTCACATACCAAGGAACAATCTCCCCAAGCAGTTTTGCGAGAGGTGCTTTGAGCAAGGAGATCGAAAATCACAGCAAAAGTGGCTGGAACTCGTGCTTGAGTTGATTTTCGGGTTTGTGTGAGACAGAGGAAGAAGATGGGTGCTGGGATAAGTGGAGGAGGGCACGAGGAAGTGATGCCGTCTGCTCGTTGTTTCTCAACGACACCGATGGTCTGGAAGCAGCTGGCTATGATTATGATGGCTCCGGTGACCTAATGCGGGTGCAAGAAGGAGACCGTGATGACGTCTGCGGTGACCGAGCCGAGTCCGGCCAAGTATATATATTAGTTAAGCTTCTGCTGACTAGCTAATTGATGCATTCATAGTTTTGGTATGTACACATATTAATTAAGTCTTTGTTCTTTTTTCTAGCCCTCCGGATCGAGCACAACTTCGGTAAAGAGACGAGGCCCGAAGAAAAAGTTGAGCTCGGATGAAAAGTTTGAGATCATAGCAATCGCGCCCGACGGCCAACCGATTGAACCCCTCCGGACAAAGAGCGCATTTGTTGCTCAGTGCGGGGTTTTGGTTAGGGACAAGATCCCGATCAGCATCCAGCAATGGTTAAAGCCGGCTACAGAAGACCCTGAGGTGTCTTATGTCAATGATATGCAGAAAAATGATCTTTGGACTAAGCTGAAGTCAAATTTCACCCTACCGCCAGAGGATGATCCAGAGAAGCCAGTTAAAGAGCAATTAATCAAGTCTTTTGCTCTTAAGAGGATGGCAGAACTATTCAGGAGGTGGAAGAAATAGCTGAATAAGTTTGTCGAAAATAAAGAGACACCAGAATTCAAGGGCAGATATGAGAAGATCAGAGATCACCGGACCGCATTTGTGGCCCACAAGACATCGGAAAAGAGTAAGAAGATGTCGGCGACAAACAAGCAAAATGCTGCGAAGAAGAAGCATCACCATCGCACGGGGTCAGGTGGCTACCTCGTAGCCCGGCCTAAGTGGGCCAAGACTGAGAATGATCTGGTTGACAAAGGGATCGAACCAGAGACAATTAACTAGCCAGACCATTGCGGGACTTGGTTCTTCGGGGCTGGCGGAACCTTGGACCCTGTAACAGGGAAGTGCATTTGGACGAACGATCAAATGGACATACTAGTCAGGAAGCTTCAGCAGTATATCGAAGCAGCGTGGCAAGGGACGTTCTTTCCAGAGAGAGGAGAACGACGAGCTCACAATGGCCCTCGGGAATCCTGAGCACCCTGGATGGACACGAGGCACGCCAGGCTCCATTCCGTGGTAGGTTGGGTTTCCGGACACAGGCGGTTACAAATCCCAGGAGAGGAGGAAAAAATTGCAGCAGACCCAAATGCAGGCACTGCAAGCAAGGGTACAAGCGATAGAGGAATGAGAAGCAAATCGCAGCAAACGTACTGTCGAAGCTTCCCCCGAAGCTACCCCGCCATCTCAGCGGAGAAGCAGTGTGGCTTCCACCGAGCTGCTTCAGTCGGAGCATGCCTTGACGGCTCCTGCCAGCTATCCCGTGGATGCTATCACGGAGTCTCAAAATTGCCACCTTATGACGCAATTGATGAATTTGAAGGTCAAGGCAGTTGTTGGCTCTGTTTATCCTACTGAACCCGGCGCAACTTTTCACTGTCGGCCGATTCTAGAAGGATATGCTAGGGTGATGGTGGATGAAATAACGGAGAGATTTTAGGACCTCCAGCTTGACCACCCTACCGGTGAAGGGGAGACTAGGCTGGGTTCTGCTCTGAAGACTCCATGCCTATGGCGGAAGGAGCTCATCAACCTTCCGAACTGGACGCCTCCGCCTCCTCCTCCTCCTCCGGCAAGTCAGGGCACTCCACCTCCTCCACCGCCTCCTCCTCCGGTGAGTCAGGGCACTCCGCCTCCTCCACCGCCTCCTCCTCCGGCGAGTGACGATCAGGGCACTCCGCCTCCTTCTCCGCCTGCGCCGACGCGCCCGAGCATCCAGCCTCCTCCTTCTCCGCCTCGTCAGCAAGGGCGGAAGAGACCCGCCGCCACTCCGGCTGCTCCGGCACGTCGTAGTCCTTCTCCTCCGCCTCGTAAGCAAGTAAAGAAGACAACCGCTCCGTCTGCTCTGCCGGCGTCTAGCAGTACAGCCAGAGGCGGGGGGAAATACAGATTCGGTCCTTATCTGAAGACTCCAGAGAAGTTACCATACGAGAGGACCCCGGAGGAGAATGCCGAGATCGCATGAGAAGAAGTGAGGAACTTCTTTGAAGGGGTGAAAGCAAATAAACATCCACCTCCGGAGGAGAAGGTAGATCCGGTGAAAGCGAAGCGCACTCTGGCTGCCCTGACAAAACCACCCAAGTCTCCGCCGAAAGGAAACTATGAGCACATTATTGGAAAGGAATTTGCCGAAGCAGAGCGGTCGGGAAGTACTGTCAGTGATCAAAGGTTGAAACAAATTGCCCAGCTCGGCGAACAAGCGAAGCAATCTTGCCCCCCGCTCAAGGTGCCTAGCGACATCGTCACTAATGATCCGAGGATGGTGCCCGGTTATAGCAATCTTGGCGATTACCTGCCTGACGATGTACATTATGATTTCATGGAGGTACAGATACAAAGATACGAGTACGGGAAGCCTCTCGTCAAAGATGAAAGATCTCTATCAACGATGATGCGAAGGTTGCATGATTGGTACTTGAAAATCTGCAGAGAGTCTGGGGGAGGAGTACTTTGTATGTGAGAGTTAAAAAGGAGCATGACCTCGTTGTAATTGAACTGTTGCCTGTTCCATTTGAGGAGTTCTTTCAGTTTTTCAATCAATTGGCCCTTGATAAAACAACGGTCACCTGCTACTATCTGTAAGTAGTACTACTTCTGTCATTAAGTCTCTCTATATAGCTCAGCTCTTCCATTGCATGTATTTATAATCATCCTCACTATATTATGCAGATTGAAGATCGCCGAATTGAAGAAAAGACAAGTCGGTGATATTGGGTTCATTGACACATATCTCATAGATGCAACTCAGGTTAAATTTCATGCCGCAGATACCGATGCCAACTTGCTACGATCGTTGGTATTAAATGAAAACAAAGATATAATACTCTTTCCTTACAACTTCAAGTGAGTGTTACTGTCTTGTGCGTATTCGGTTTCCCTTATATATTAGTCAAGGTTATAGTAATGTAATTGATGAGTTATGCATGCATGTGCAGTTTCCACTATATTCTCCTAGAGATTAAGCTTGAGCAGGGACTAGTAACCGTCTTAGACTCAAGACGAAAAGATCCCCAGGACTATGTGGACATGACTCAAATGCTCGAGAAGTAAGTTAAATCGATCATTATCCACCATATCAGCAACTTTGTTCATTTCCTGATATATCAAGTAATTGTTTTCTTTGTCTGGCAGGGTTTGGAAAAAATTCACCAAAAAAGCTCCAGGACTCCCGAAGAAGCTGCAATTTAGACACCCGAAAGTAAGTACTATAGTAGCATGTTCCGCGCATCTCCTATTGATTCAAGCGCTAGTTTCATCAATACCATTTGGCATTCTTGCTTATTAGTTTGATTGACCTCTATTTCTTGTAAAGTGGTTGTGGCAGGAACAAGGGAATGATTTCTGTGGATACTACGTTTGCGAGTCCATCCGCCACACGACCTGTGAGCGGGGCTACACTGACAAACAATATGAAGTACGTAAATAACAACATTCACAATTTTATTTTATTACCATCATTTGTGTTGAGTTTCATTCATTCATATATATATGTATTGACCCCCTTCTTCAAATTAGATGTTTCAGAAGCGGGTTGAACTCCTAGCACCAGCTCGCATGCAAGCAATTCAAGAGGAATTGGCGGCATTCTTTCTTGACCACGTGATCACTGAAGGCAGAGAATACTATGTGGAGCATGAGTCCGTATGATTATATTTGTAAGAGATAATTATTGTATATATGTAGCCGGTAGTGTCGGATAGATATACGAGAACTTGTTGTTCGACCAATCTCTCGGAGAAGGAGTATGCATATATGTTCATGACGATCTTTTCTTTCCTTCGTTTGCTTACTAGCTAGCTAGCATGTCTAGTCCTCTCTATACATATGTATAGTACGTAGCATCGACCAAGCACGGACATAAGAGAGGACACTTCTCTCTATTAATTATAGCTAGCTAACACAATATATGAAACACCTAAATTAACCACCCAACCCCCCCCAACC
>NC_041382.1:25105894-25123842 GCF_002162155.2 Triticum dicoccoides
AAAAACAAAACCCCCAGCCATAGAAATGCTGACGCATGGATGCCTATTGGTCCCGGTTGGTGCCACAGCCCGGGACCAAAGGTCCTCCTGCCTGGGCTCCACCAACAGGCCACGTGGAGGCCCATCTGTCCCGGTTCTAGATTGAACCGGGACTAAAGGGACAGGGCATTAGTACCGACCCTTTAGTCCCATTTCAGGAACCGGGACAAAAGGCCCTTACGAACCGGGACAACAGGCCCTTTTTCTACCAGTGTTACCATGTTTCCTAGCAACAAAGTCTCTTTTATCATAACGTTGATTCTTTGATTGTGGGTTATCAAGATCAACAGCAGGTTCAATTTCTACATCATTATCATTACTAGGTTGAGCATCATCATGAACATTATCATTAATATTTTCACTAGGTTCATGTTCATTACCAGATTGTGTTTCAGCATCAGACAGATAAATATCATTTGGATTATCAGGTGGTTCAGCAATAGGTTCACTAGAAGTTTGCACAGTTCTATCATTTTTCTACTTCTTCTTCTTCTTCTTGTTAGAAGAACTAGGAACATCAATATTATTTCTTTCAGAATCTTGCTCGATTCTCTTAGGGTGGCCTTAAGGATACAAAGGTTCCTGAGTCATTCTACCAGTTCTAGTAGCCACTCTAATAGCATAATCAATTTTCTTACTATTCATTTCATCGAGCACTTCTTTTTGAGCTTTAAGTACTTGTTCTACTTGAGTGGTAACCATAGAAGCATGTTTGCTAACAAGTTTAAGTTCACCTTTAATATTAGCCATATAATCATCCAAGTGTCTAATCATATAAGCATTTTCTTTTAATTGTCTACCAAAATAAGCATTGAAGTTGTCTTGCTTATACATAAAGTTATCAAACTCATCCAAGCACTGACTAGCAATTTTAGTAGGAGGGACTTCAGCTTTATCATATCTATAGAGAGAATTTATCTTTACTACCTATGTCGGGATATCAGGATCAGGAGGTTCTTCAGTAAATAAAGAATTGAGATCATATGTTTCTTCAACAAGCAGTATATTGAGACCATGTATTTCTTCCATAGGAGGTAAATTCTTAACGTCTTCAGCTTTAATACCTTTTTCTTTCATAGATTTCTTTGCCTCTTGCATATCTTCGGGACTGAGAAATAGAACACCTCTCTTCTTCGGAGTTGGTTTAAGAATAGGCTCAGTAATTGGAACAGGAGTTGGCTCAGGAGGTGGCTCAGGAGGTGCCCAATTATTTTCATTTGTCAACATATTATTCAATAGGATTTCAGCTTCATCCGGTGTTCTTTCCCTGAAAAGAGAACCAGCACAACTATCTAGGTAATCTCTGGAAGCCTCGGTTAGTCCATTATAAAAGATATCAAGTATTTCAGGTTTCTTAAGAGGATGATCAGGCAAAGCATTAAGTAACTTGAGAAGCCTCCCCCAATCTTGTGGGAGACTCTCTTCTTTAATTTGCACGAAGTTGTATATTTCCCTCAAAGCAGCTTGTTTCTTATGAGCAGGGAAATATTTAGTACAGAAGTAATAAATAATATCCTGGGGACTACGCACACAACCAGGATCAAGAGAATTAAACCATATCTTAGCAACACCCTTTAATGAGAACGGAAATATTTTGAGTATATAAAAGTAGCGCGATCTCTCATCATTAGTAAACAGGGCAGCTATATCATTTAACTTAGTAAGATGTGCCACAAGAGTTTCAGATTCATAGCCATAAAACGGATCAGATACAACCAAAATAATTATATCAGGATCAATAGAGAATTCATAATCCTTATCAGGAACACAAATAGGTGAAGTAGCAAAAGCAGGGTTGGGTTTCATTTTATCTCTAAGTGATTCTTTGTTCCATTTAACTAATAACCTCTTAAGCTCATATCTATCTCTGCAAGCTAAAATAGCGGCAGAAGATTCCAGATCAAAAAGATAGCCCTCAGGAATAACAGGCGTATTTTCATCATCACTATCATCATCGTATTCAGATTCAATAATTTCTTTTTCTCTAGCCCTAGCAATTTGTTCATCAAGAAATTCACCAAGGGGCACAGTAGTATTAGGCATAGAAGCAATTTCATCATAAGTATCATGCATAGCAGAAGTGGCATCATCAATAACATGTGACATATCAGAACGAATAGCAGAAGCAGGTGTAGGTGTCGCAAACTTACTCATAACAGAAGGTGAATCAAGTGCAGAGCTAGATGGCGTGCCCTAGGGGGGGCGCCCCCCACCCTCGTGAGAAGGGTGTGGGCCCCCTGGTCTTCATCTTTGGCGAGGATTTTTTATTATTTTTTCTAAGATGTTCCGTGGAGTTTCAGGTCATTCTGAGAATATTTGTTTTCTGCTCATAAAACAACACCATGGCAATTATGCTGAAAACAATGTCAGTCCTGGTTAGTTCCATTCAAATCATACAAGTTAGAGTCCAAAACAAGGGTAAAAGTGTTTGGAAAATTAGATACGACGGAGATGTATCAGCGCTTTACACCAATATGACATAAACGGCAGTGCCACAAATATGTTGCACTATCATTATTAACTTTGCATCTTTTGGCTTCAATATTACAAATATGTGTATCACTATGATCGAGATTCAATAAACCATTCACCTTGGGTGTATGACCAAAGTAGGTTTTATTCATATAAACAGAATAACAATTATTCTTTGACTTAAATGAATAACCGTATTTCAATAAACATGATCTAGTCATATTATGCTCAATGCAAACACCAAATAACATTTATTTTAGGTTCAACACTAATCCCGAAGGTAAAGGGAGCATACGATGGTGATCTTATCAACCTTGGAATCACTTCCAACACACATCATCACCTTGCTCTCAACTAGTCTTTGTTCATTTTGTAACTCTTGTTTCAAGTTACTAATCATAGCAATTGAACTAGTATCAAATACCCAGGGGTTACTATGAACACTAGTAAAGTGCACATCAATAACATGTATATCATATATACTTTTGTTCACTTTGCCATCTTTTTTATCTGCCAAATATTTGGAGCAGTTCCGCTTCCAGTGACCATTTCCTTTGCAGCAGAAGCATTCAGTTTCAGGCTTGGGTCTAGTTTTGGGCTTCTTCACGGGAGTGACCACTCGCTTGCCATTCGTCTTGAAGTTCCCTTTCATTCCCTTGCCCTTTTACTTGAAACTAGTGGTCTTGTCAACCATCAATAGTTGATGCTTTTCTTGATTTCTACCTTCGCCGATTACAACATCGCGAAGAGCTCGGGAAACATTTTACGTCATCCCTTGCATAATATAGTTCATCACTAAGTTCCAGTAACTTGGTGATAGTGCCTAGAGAACTCTGTCAATCACTATCTTATCTGGAAGATTAACTCCCACTTGATTCAAGCAATTGTAGTACCCAAACAATCTAAGCACATGCTCACTGGTTGAGCTATTCTCCTCCATCTTGTAGGCAAAGTACTGTCAGAGGTCTCATACCTCTCGACACGGGCATGAGTCTGAAATACTAATTTCAACTCTTGGAACATCTTATATGCTCCGCGGTGTTCAAAACGTTTTTGAAGTCCTGGTTCTAAGCTGTAAAGCATAGCGCACTTAACTATCAAGTAGTCATCATACCGAGCTTGCCAAACGTTCACAACGTCTGCCTCTGTTCCTGCAATAGGTCCGTCACCTAGCGGTGCATCAAGGACATAATTCTTCTGTGTAGCAATGAGGATAATCCTTAGATCACGGAGCATGGCCGCATCATTGCTACTAACATCTTTCAACATAGTTTTCTCTAGGAACATATCATGAATAAAATGGGGAAGCTATACGCGAGCAATTGATCCACAACATAGATATGCAAATACTATCAGGACTAAGTTCATGGTAAATTAAAGTCCAATTTAATCATATTACTTAAGAACTCCCATTTAGTTCATCACGAAGCTCTTGTAGCTTGGTGGCAGTGATTGAAGAACTCCGTCAATGACACTATCATCAGGAAGATTAACTCCAAGTTGAGTTAAGTGGTTGTGGTACCCAGACATTCTGAGTATATGTTCACTGACAGAACTACTCTCCTCCATCTTGCAAGTATAGAACTTATTGGAGACTTCATATCTCTCAATCCGGGCATTTGCTTGAAATATTAACTTCAACTCCTAGAACATCTCATATGCTCCATGACGTTCAAAACGTCGTTGAAGTCCCGGTTCTAAGCCGTAAAGCATGGCACACTGAACTATCGAGTATTCATTAGCTTTGCTCTGCCAGGTGTTCATAACATCTGGCGTTGCTCCTGCAACCGGTTTGTCACCAAGCGATGCTTCCAAGACGTCATTCTTCTGTGCATTAATGAGGATAATCCTCAAGTTACGGACCCAATCTATGTAGTTTCTACCATCATCTTTCAACATAGCTTTCTCTAGGAACGCATTAAAATTCAATGGACCAATAGCACGGGCCATCTATCTACAACAACATAGACATGCAAAATACTATTTGGTACTAAGTTCATGATATATTAAAGTTTAATTAATCAAATTACTTAAAAACTCCCACTTAGATAGACATCTCTCTAATCATCTAAGTGATCACGTGATCCATATCAACTAAACCATGTCCGATCATCACATGAGATGGAGTAGTTTTCAATGGTGGACATCACTATGTTGATCATATCTACTATATGATTGACGGTCGACCTTTCGGTCTCAGTGTTCCGAGGCAATATCTGCATATGCTAGGCTCGTCAAGTTTAACCTGAGTATTCTGCTTGTGCAAAACTGGCTTGCACCCGTTGTATGTGAACATAGAGCTTATCACACCCGATCATCACGTGGTGTCTCGGCACGACGAACTGTAGCAACGGTCCATACTCAGGGAGAACACTTGTACCTTGTAATTTAGTGAGAGATCATCTTATAATGCTACCGCCGTACTAAGCAAAATAAGATGCATAAAGGATAAACATCACATGCAATCAAATAAGTGATATGATATGGCCATCATCATCTTGTGCCTTTTGATCTCCATCTCCAAAGCACCATCATGATCACCATCGTCACCGGCTTGACACCTTGATATCCGTCGAAGCATCGTTGTCGTCTCGCCAACTATTGCCTCTACGACTATCGTTGCCGCTTAGTGATAAAGTAAAGCAATTACATGGCGATTGCATTTCATACAATAAAGAGACAACCATATGGCTCCTGCCAGTTACCGATAACAGTGTTACAAAACATGATCATCTCATACAAAAAATTATATAATCACGTCTTGACCATATCACATCACAACATGCCCTGCAAAAACAAGTTAGACGTCCTCTACTTTGTTGTTGCAAGTTTTACATGGCTGCTACGGGCTTCTAGCAAGAACCGTTCTTACCTACGCGTCAAAACCACAACGTAGTATAGTGATTACTTTTTTATCTTCAGAAAGAACCCTGTTCATTGAAACCGATTCAACTAAAGTTGGAGAAACAGACACCCACTAGCCACCTGTGTGTGACGCACGTCGGAAGAACCACTCTCGCATAAGCGTACACGTAATGTCGGTCTGAGCCGCTTCATCCAACAATACCGCTGAATCAAGAATCAACTAGTGATGGCAAGCAATATGTATATACCCACGCCCATAACTCCTTTGTGCTCTACTCGTGCATATAACATCTACGCATAGACCTGGCTCGGATGCCACTATTGGGGAACGCGGTAATTTGAAAAAAATCTTACGATCACCCAAGATCTATCTAGGTGATGCATAGCAACAAGAGGGGAAGAGTATGTCTACGTACCCTCGTAGACCGAAAGTGGAAGCATTATGACAACGCGGTTGATGTAGTCCTACGTCTTCACGATCCAACTGATCTCAGCACCGAACGTACGGCACCTCCTTATTCAGCACACTTTCAGCTCGATGATGTCCCTCATACTCTTGATCCATTTCAGGCCGAGGGAGAGTTTCGTCAGCACGATGGCGTGATGACGGTGATGACAAAGTTACCGACACAGGGCTTCGCCTAAGCACTAAAACAATATGACCGAGGTGGAAATCTGTGGAGGGGGGCACCACACACGGCTAATACAACTATCAACTTGTGTGTTCTAGGGTGCCCCCTGCCCCCGTATATAAAGGAGCAAAGGGGAGGCCGGCCGGCCCTCATGGGGCACGCCCCAAGTAGGATTCCTACTAGGAATCCTATTCCTAGTAGGTTTCCAACAAGGGAAGAGAGGGGGAAGGAAGGAGAGGGAGAGAGGGAGAAGGAAAGGGGGGCGCCGCCCCCTTCCCTAGTCCAATTCGGACCCAAGGGGGAGGGGGCGCGGCCTGCCCTAGCCGCCCCTCTCTCTCTCCACTAAGTCCCATGATGCCCATTAGTTCCCCCGGGGGGTTTCGGTAACCCTCCGGCACTCCGGTTTATTTGAAACTTCTCTGGAACATTTCCGGTGTCCGAAAATAGTCGTCCAATATATCAATCTTTATGTCTCAACCATTTAGAGACTCCTCGTCATGTCCGTGATCACATCTGGGACTCCGAACTACCTTCGGTGCATGAAAACACATAAACTCATAATACCGGTCGTCATCGAACGTTAAGCATGCGGACTCTACGGGTTCGAGAACTATGTAGACATGACCGAGACTCACTTCCGGTCAATAACCAATAGCGGAACCTGGATGCTCATATTAGTTCCTACATATTCTATGAAGATTTTTATCGGTTAAACCGCATAACAACATACGTTATTCCCTTTGTCATCGGTATGTTATTTGCCTGAGATTCGATCGTCGGTATCTCAATACCTAGTTCAATCTCGTTACCGGCAAGTCTCTTTACTCATTCCATAATGCATTATCCCGCAACTAACTCATTATTCACATTGCTTGCAAGGCTTATAGTGATGTGCATTACTGAGAGGGCCCAGAGATACCTCTCCGATACACGGAGTGACAAATCCTAATCTCGATCTATGCCAACTCAACAAACACCATTGGAAACACCTGTAGAGCTTCTTTATAGTCACCCAGTTACATTGTGACATTTGATAGCACACTAAGTGTTCCTTGCTACCTCTTGAGCAATGCGTTAGTTTTCCCTTGAAGAGGAAAGGCTGATGCGGAAAAGTAGCGTAAGTATTTCCCTCAGTTTTTGAGAACCAAGGTATCAATCCAGTAGGAGATCACGCTCAAGTCCCACGCACCTACACAAACATATAAGAACCTCGCAACCAACGCGATAAAGGGGTTGTCAAGCCCTTCACGGTCACTTACGAGAGTGAGATCTGATAGATATGATAAGATAATATTTTTGGTATTTTTATGATAAAGATGCAAAGTAAAATAAATGGAAAAATAAATAACTAAGTATTGTAAGATTAATATGATGATAGATAGACCCGGGGGTCATAGGTTTCACTAGTGGCTTCTCTCAAGAGCATAAGTATTACGGTGGGTAAACGAATTACTGTCGAGCAATTGATAGAATTGAGCATAGTTATGAGAATATCTAGGTATGATCATGTATATAGGCATCACGTCAGCGACAAGTAGACCGAAACGATTCATGTATATAGGCATGCATGTAGAGTATTAAGTTCATAAGAACATAATGCTTTAAGGAAGATGACATGATGTAGAGGGATAAAGTCATGCAATATGATATAAACCCCATATTTTTATCCTCGATGGCAACAATACAATACGCGCCTTGCTGCCCCTGCTGTCACTTGGAAATGATACCGCAAGATTGAACCCAAAGCTAAGCACTTCTCCCATTGCAAGAAAGATCAATCTAGTAGGCCAAACCAAACTGATAATTCGAAGAGACTTGCAAAGATAAACGAGGGTCCCACGAGGGTGGAGTATGTCAGTAGGCGCGCCCCCTGCCTTGTGGCTTCCTCCTTTGTTTAGTATGTTGATATTGCTTTCTTCATGACTTATACATGTTCCTATGACTATGAGATTATGCAACTCCGGTTTACCGGAGGAACACTTTGTGTGCTACCAAACGTCACAACGTAACTGGTTGATTATAAAGGTGCTCTACAGGTGTCTCCAAAGGTACTTGTTGGGTTGGCATATTTCGAGATTTGGATTTGTCACTCCAATTGTTGCAGAGGTATCTCTGGGCCCACTCGGTAATTCACATCACTATAAGCCTTGCAAGCAATGCATCTAATGAGTAGTTGCGGGATGGCGTATTACGGAACAAGTAAAGAGACTTGCCGGTAACGAGATTGAACTAGATATTGAGATACCGACGATCGAATCTCGGGCAAGTAACATACCTATGACAAAGGGAACAACGTATGTTGTTATGCGGTTTGACCGATAAAGATCTTCGTAGAATATGTAGGAGCCAATATGAGCATCCAAGTTCCGCTATTGGTTATTGACCAGAGACGTGTCTCAGTCATGTATACATAGTTCTCGAACCCGTAGGGTCCGCACGCTTAAAGTTAGATGACGGTTATATTATGCGTTTATATGTTTTTGATGTACCGGAGGTAGTTCGGAGTCCCGGATGTGATCACGGACATGACGAGGTGTCTCGAAATGGTCGAGACGTAAAGATCGATATATTGGACGACTATGTTTGGACACCGGGAAGGTTCCGGAAGGTTTCAGACATTTATCGGAGTACCGAGGGTTACTGGAACCCCCCGGGAACTAATGGGCCTTGTTGGGCCTTAGTGGAGAGAGAGAGAGAGGGGCTGACCAGGGCAAGAGGCGCGCCCCCTCCCCTTGAGTCCGAATAGGACAAGTAAAGGGGGGTGGCGCCCCCCTTGCCTTTCCCCTCTCCCACTCCTTCCTTCCCCCTCCTTCTTGGACTAGGAAAGGGAGGGGCAAACCTACTTGGAGTAGGTTTCCCCCCCCCCCAGGGCGCGCCACCCCCTTGGCCGGCCCTCTCCTCCTTCCCCCTTTATAAACGGAGGAGGAGGGCACCCCATAGACACAACAATTGATCTCTTGATCTCTTAGCCGTGTGCGGTGCCCCCCTCCACCATAATCCACCTCAATCATATCATAGCGGTGCTTAGGCGAAGCCCTGCGTCGGTATAACATCGTCATCGTCACCACGCCGTCGTGCTGATGAAACTCTCCCTCAACACTTGGCTGGATTGGAGTTCGAGGGACGTCATCGAGTTGAACGTGTGCAGAAATCGGAGGTGCCGTGCATTCGGTGCTTGATCGGTCGGATCGTGAAGATGTACGACTACATCAACCACGTTGTGCTAACGCTTCCGCTTTCGGTCTACGAGGGTATGTGGACACACTCTCCCCTCTCGTTGCTATGCATCACCATGATCTTGCGTGTGCGTAGGAATTTTTTTGAAATTACTATGTTACCCAGCAAATATTGACATAGAAATAATAATACTTCAAGCATACTAACTAAGAAATTATGTCTTCTCAAAATAACATGGCGAAAGAAAGTTATCCCTATAAAATCATATAGTCTGGCTATGCTCTATCTTCACCACACAAAATATTTAAATCATGCACAATCCCAATGACAAGCCAATCAATTGTTTCATACTTTTGATGTTCTCAAAACTTTTTCAATCTTCACGCAATATATGAGCATGAGCCATGGATGTAGCACTATATGTGGAATAGAATGGTGGTTGTAGAGAGGACAAAAAGGAGAAGATAGTCTCACATCAACTAGGCATATCAACGGGATATGGAGATGCGCATTAATAGATATCAATGTGAGTGAGTAGGGATGTTGGAAATATGCCCTAGAGGCAATAATAAAATGATTATTATATTTCCTTGTTCATGATAAATGTCTATTATTCATGCTATAATTGTATTATCTGGAAATCGTAATACATGTGTGAATACATAGACCACAATGTGTCCCTAGTGAGCCTCTAGTTGACTAGCTCGTTGATCAACAGATAGTCATGGTTTCCTGGCTATGGACATGAGGATGTCATTGATAATGGGATCACATCATTAGGAGAATGATGTGATGGACAAGACCCAAACCTAAGCATAGCACAAAGATCGTGTAGTTCGTTTGCTATAGCATTTCTGGATGTCAAGTATCATTTCCTTAGACCATGAGATTGTGCAACTCCCGGATACCGTAGGAGTGCCTTGGGTGTGCCAAACGTCACAACGTAACTAGGTGACTATAAAGGTACATTACAGGTATCTCCGAAAGTGTCTGTTGGGTTGGCACGAATCGAGACAGGGATTTGTCACTCCGTATGACGGAGAGGTATCTCTAGGCCCACTCGGTAATGCATCATCATAATGAGCTCAATGTGATCAAGTGGTTGATCACGAGATCATGCATTACGGTACGAGTAAAGTGACTTGCCGGTAACGAGACTGAACAAGGTATTGGGATACCGACGATCGAGTCTCGGGCAAGTAACGTACCGATTGACAAAGGGAATTGAGTACGGGATTGATTAGGTCCTCGACATCGTGGTTCATCCGATGAGATCATCGAGGAGCATGTGGGAGCCAACATGGGTATCCAGATCCCGCTGTTGGTTATTGACCAGAGAGTCATCTCGGTCATGTCTGCTTGTCTCCCGAACCCGTAGGGTCTACACACTTAAGGTTCGGTGATGCTAGGGTTGTATAGATATGAGTATGCAGTAATCCGAAAGTTGTTCGGAGTCCTGGATGAGATCCTGTACGTCACGAGGAGTTCCGGAATTGTCCGGAGGTGAAGAATTATATATAGGAAGTGTAGTTTCGGCCATCGGGAAAGTTTCGGGGTCACCGGTATTGTACCGGGACCACCGAATGGGTCCCGGGGGTCCACAGGGTGGGGCCACCCATCCCGGAGGGCCCCATGGGCTGAAGTGGGGAGGGGAACCAGCCCATAGTGGGCTGGTGCGCCCCCCCCTTGGGCCCCCCATGCGCCTAGGGTTGGGAACCCTAGGGGAAGGAGCGCCTCCACTTGCCTTGGCGGATACTCCACCCCCTAGGAGATCCCATCTCCTAGGGCCGGCGCACCCCCCTAGGGGGCCAATATAAATGGGGGAGGGAGGGCAGCCGCACCTCAAGCCTTGGCGCCTCCCTCTCCCCTGCTACACCTCTCCCTCTCGCAGAAGCTCGACGAAGCCCTGCTGCGATCACTGCTGCATCCACCACCACGCCGTCGTGCTGCTGTATCTTCATCAACCTCTCCTTCCCCCTTGCTGGATAAAGAAGGAGGAGACGTCATCCGCTCCGTACGTGTGTTGAACGCGGAGGTGCCGTCCGTTCGGCACTTGGTCATCGGTGATTTGGATCACAGCGAGTACAACTCCATCATCCCCGTTCTCTTGAACGCTTCCGCTCGCGATCTACAAGGGTATGTAGATGCACTCTCCTATCGTTGCTAGTTGACTCCATAGATTGATCTTGGTGAAACGTAGGATTTTTTTTTGTTTTCTTCTACGATCCCCAACAGTGGTATCAGAGCTAGGTCTATGCGTAGTTACTATGCACGAGTAGAACACAAAGTAGATGTGGGTGTCGATATTGTCAATTTGCTTGCCGTTACTAGTCTTATCTTGATTCGGTGGCATCGTGGGATGAAGCGGCCTGGACCAACCTTACACGTACGCTTACGTGAGACCGGTTCCACCGATTGACATGCACTAGTTGCATAAGGTGGCTGGCGGGTGTCTGTCTCTCCCACTTAATCGGATCGGATTCGATGAACAGGGTCCTTATGAAGGGTAAATAGAAATTGGCAATTCACGTTGTGGTTTTGGTGTAGGTAAGAAACGTTCTTGCTAGAAACCTATAGCAGCCACGTAAAAACTTGCAACAACAATTAGAGGACGTCTAACTTGTTTTTGCAGCAAGTGTTTTGTGATGTGATATGGCCAAAGGTTGTGATGAATGATGAATGATATATGTGATGTATGAGCTTGATCATGTTCTTGTAATAGGAATCACGACTTGCATGTCGATGAGTATGACAACCGGCAGGAGCCATAGGAGTTGTCTTTATTTATTTAAGACCTGCGTGTCAACATAAACGTCATGTAATTACTTTACTTTATTGCTAAAGGTTAGCCATAGTAGTAGAAGTAATAGATGACGAGACAACTTCAAGAATACACGATGATGGAGATCATGGTGTCATGCCGGTGACAAGATGATCATGGAGCCCCAAGATGGAGATCAAAGGAGCTATGTGATATTGGCCATATCATGTCACTATTATTTGATTGCATGTGATGTTTATCATGTTTTTGGCATCTTGTTTACTTAGAACGATGGTAGTAAATAAGATGATCCCTCATAATAATTTCAAGAAAGTGTTCCCGCTAACTGTGCGCCGTTGCGACAGTTCGTTGTTTCGAAGCACCACGTGATGATCGGGTGTGATAGATTCCAACGTTCACATACAACGGGTGTAAGACAGATTTACACACGCAATACACTTAGGTTGACTTGACGAGCCTAGCATGTACAGACATGGCCTCGGAACACAGAAGACCGAAAGGTCGAGCATGAGTCGTATAGAAGATACGATCAACATGAAGATGTTCACCGATGTTGACTAGTCCGTCTCACGTGATGATCGGACACGGCCTAGTCAACTCGGATCATGTTATACTTAGATTACTGGAGGGCTGTCTATCTAAGTGGGAGTTCATTGAATAATTTGATTAGATGAACTTAATTATCATGAACTTAGTCTAAAATCTTTACAATATGTCTTGTAGATCAAATGGCCAACATTGTCCTCAACTTCAACGCGTTCCTAGAGAAAACCAAGCTAAAAGACGATGGCAGCAACTATACGGACTGGGTCTGGAACCTGAGGATCATCCTCATAGCTGCCAAGAAAGATTATGTCCTAAGAGCACCGCTAGGTGACGCACCCGTCCCACAGAACCAAGACATTATGAACGTTTGGCAGACACGTGCTGATGATTACTGCCTCGTTCAGTGCGACATGCTTTACAACTTAGAACCGGGGATCCAAAAGCATTTTGAGCGACACGGAGCATATGAGATGTTCGAAGAGCTGAAAATGGTTTTCCAAGCTCATGCCCGGGTCGAGAGATATGAAGTCTCCGACAAGTTCTTCATCTGTAAGATGGAGGAAAATAGTTCTGTCACTGAGCACATACTCAAAATGTCTGGGTTGCATAACCGCTTGACTCAGCTGGGAGTTAATCTCCCGGATGACGTGATCATTGACAGAATCCTTCAGTCACTTCCACCAAGCTACAAGAGCTTTGTGATGAACTTCAATATGCAGGGGATGGAAAAGACCATTCCTGAAGTATTTGCAATGCTGAAATCAGCAGAGGTAGAAGTCAAAAAGGAACATCAAGTGTTGATGGTGAATAAAACCACTAAGTTCAAGAAAGGCAAGGGTAAGAAGAACTTCAAGAAGGACGGCAAGGGAGTTGCCGCGCCCGGTAAGCAAGCCGCCCGGAAGAAGCCAAAGAATGGACCCAAGCCTGAGACTGAGTGCTTTTATTGCAAGGGAAGTGGTCACTGGAAGCAGCACTCCCCCAAATACTTAGCGGACAAGAAGGCCGACATCACAAAAGCTATATGTGATATACATGTAATTGATGTGTACCTTACACTACTAGGAAAAGGCATGCTAGTGGCGCACCGAATTTGCCTTCTAATGGCGCACTACGGGTGCGCCACTGGCATCACGCCATTAGAATTAAATTCTAATGGCGCACCACCGGTGCGCCATTAGTATCTGGTGTTCTAATGGCGCACCACGTAGTGCGCCATTAGTATAGCCTACAGTGCGCCATTAGAATGCCTCCCAGGAGCCATATGTACCCATGTGCTTTGGCATTCTAATGGCGCACCAGCAGTTAATGCGCCATTAGTGTGATGATCACAGTGCGCCATTAGTGTCTTGTGTGGTGCGCCATTAGTATGAAAATTAGGTTTTATATTTTTTTTGCTTTTCTGATTTTTGCACAGGTTACAAAATATATTATTGGATAGAATATAGACAGCAGCACACAGCAACATCAGATTCATCGAATACAATAGAAGATTAGTCTCCGAATACAATTCATCATATTAGTCTCCGAATTCAAAAGACCGAACAAAGATAAAACATTACAAGTCTCAAGACCGCGAGTATCGAGTTTGTCGGAAGTAATACTAATCCTAACAAGTCCTACTAATCATCATCATACAACTTCTACTCGTTATTCATAACAAGTCATACGATCATCATCTTGATAGCCTTCGAACCAACCCTACTTAATTGTTCTTAGCACATGATCATCAGTATTAGGCAGGACCTAAATACCCTATTTAAGCTAAAATAGCATAAAACAATATAGACCCTGACTCTCCATTATGGAGAATGGAGAACATACTGTCTCCAATTCTTGCGCCTCGCTTCCTTTTGCTTCCAAGAAGCTCCTTACGACTGTCCATACATTTTTTTCCATCCTTTGATTTTCATGTCTCCACTTCTTTTAGAAATCTCGTATGGACAGTTGAGATTCGTAGGACGACCTGGCTGTATGTTCAAAACATTAACACTACCTTTCAGATACATCATATGAGGCACACAATTCTCTGGGATTATCTGTTGAAAAACATAGTAATAACTTCATAGTTAGCAATGATATACTAGTTTTAGAAGTATGCAAAAGATGCACGGATGTCGTAATAGTAAAAATCTTACTAGGGTATCTCCATGGTAGTTATCGTAGTTGAACACATGCACTAGTGGCACGTATTTACCATAATGTTGAGGAGTTTGATTGTAGATATTGTAATTCTCAATGTCAGTACAAAATCCGACCAAATGATTTTTCTCCTTGTAAGTTGTTAATTTGGAGCTATCGGTGTAGTGGGTTTTGTCTACCATCTCCCGCACATTCTTTGAACAATAAAAATAAGCTGTCAATGGAAATAAGATGTCAACTATTTTGAAATAAACAATATAAATTAACTACTAACTATGTTTGAGAAACTCACATAGCGGTAGAACTGGAGGCGTATCAACAAGGAACCAAATGTCCATATTGTCTTGGTTGATGTCAGGATTACCAAGATCCATGGTGATAAGCATACCCTCATCAAAACCATACATCTTGCAAAATGCTTCCCAATTTTTGCAACCAAAACGGGTTACGCTCTCATAATTATATAGATTTACTTCAAAGTCCACATCGTGATGAGTCCTTAGGTGAATTTTCTTTGTGTCAGAAATTTCATGGTCTTCAAAATCCATCCTCTCCAAGACATAGCGTCTTGCATGGCATGGGATAAGCTATAATCGAATTGTAAAAGATGAAAATTACATGTTGAAATAGTTGAAGTCATGCTTAATTATGAAAATAACACTTGTCATCATTGTGTACCGTTTCAACTTCGAAGGTCTCCTCGAGCTTAATGCTGAAGCGCCGATCATCGTCCAGGTGAGGCATGTCGCACAGACCTCGATCGTCGTGGCACCAGTCGCACTCCGCCGGGAGACTTTCGTCATCCGATGATGATGATGACATATCCTACATTCATAATTCAAAACTACATCATTTAGGGTTTGTCAACACCGAGGCATCCTAAGAGCTAAGTTTTTATCATTTAGGGTTTGTCGACGCTGAGGCACCCTAAAAGCCTAAGCTTTCATCCTTTAGGTACTTATCGACACCGAGGCACCCTAAAAGCCAAGGTTTTATCATTTAGGGTTTCTCGACGTCGAGGCACCCTAAAAGCCTAAGCTTTCATCATTTAGGTCTTGTCGACGCCGAGGCACCCTAAAAGCCTAAGCGTACATCATTTAGGTTCTCATCGACACCGAGGCACCCTATAGAAGCCAAGTTAAGTTTTCATCATTTAGGGTTTATCGATGCCGAGGCACCCTAGGTTGGGCCTAATCACTTGGCTCTATTGCCACCTATGTTGGGTTTATCATCTAGGGTTTATCAATGCTAACGAGAATTCTAAGTTGGGCCCTAATCACTTGGCTCTATTGCCACCTATGGTTTAATGCAGCAAGAATGGTGGGGCAGTTGATCCTACTTAACTAAGTACAAAGATACCCCGGCCAATGCATTAGTCGCAAGTACCCCATATGTCCTATTTTTAGCAAAGTCATGCTAAAATTCACGGAAAATTTCAGCATGACCTTTGCTGAAAATAGGACATATGGAGTACCCGAATTTGCTGGAACAGAAGTTAATCGACATTCCGGCAAACTCAAGGGCCTCTCGGGGTACCTGCAAATTCATCACGACACAATGGTCGGAGACAAAACCCAGCCACAGACCATATGGTCCTCTGCTTTCATATGGACAAAAATCAGCTCAACTTATGTGAGCTTCCATTCCATATCTAATAGGTCACCCAACAAAAAATCATCAATAGTTTAGCAAGTCTGTACAAACACAGAAAGAATAGAAATTTTGCTGCCTATTCAAACACAGAAACAAAACACTACTTGAAACTTCTGCTACATTTGGACCATGGCAATTTACTTTCATGGAGCATGACAAATGTATTTTACAGACCATGGCATTGTCTTTACTATATGCACCATGGCAAATTTCATCTATAAACCATGGAGAAATACATGATACAGTGCATTTTTCTTCAGAATGACAAATACTCGGTTGACAATATGCAAATGATTTCCTAGGGGTTTCAGACATGCTATGCGTGTCTGAATACATGTGTGTCAGAATCATCTGTCCAAGTCAGTCACAAGCACAAGCAGATCATGTGTATTCAAGTGTGCACTGAATCATGTGTTTACTTAATTTTAAACTTGCTAGCCATAAGCTTGCAGTACACTTTATAGTCAGATCAGGAGCCAAGCTCTAAAATTGGACTTTTAACTAACTTTTAAACTGAATTTTTACTTCAAAATAAGAGTACCATGCATGCTTAACTGAATTTTTAACATAATCTCTCTCTTGGCCTAGGAGTACTCAATTACAATCTCTCTCTTGGCCTAGGAGCAAGTTTGTGCAGCACCAAATTTGTGCAGCCCCACGTTTGTGCAACTGTTGGTACAAAAATGTGCAGCGTCATGTTCGTCTCTAACTTACTCTGTGCTGGTTATGCTACATAATCAAATCATCGATCCAAGAGCAGTATATTTGTGATGTTTAGCTTTTTCTGGAAGGTTTTTCTCAGAGCCTACTTTACTTAAAACAGATGATTTTAAATATGAAGACAATAAGTGAACAACATTCTAGGCATGCGATTCCAATCACTTTTTTACTTTTCTTCCTCAAGCACATTCAGCCAACATTATCTCCTTTCTTGCAACACAGCAAAAAACAACCACTAGCTACCCAAATACATGGATGCTGCCTCTACCACCTCGTAAAACAAAAATCAGACCTATTTAACTCACATATACATTCTAATTAGATCAGACAGATGTTTCAACACAATAAACATAGTCATGTACAATAAGAAGCAAATGTGTTACTGTCAGGGTTTGGTTTCACTTGAATAAAAACCATGCCAACGAAACTAGCAGGTAAAACTACAACATTGCTCGGAAATTTTTGCACTTTGCATATACAAGCTATATAGTCTGAAATCAAATGCATATAGCTGAGACAAGCATCGACCATAGCAGTCCACAGCCATGAACTTGTACAGAGGGGGAGAGAGGCGAGACAAGTGGTCACCTTGGTGACAGGGGAACAAAATCCAAACAAGTCAAACCCACAGCAGCAGCTTCTCTGTATCCTGTTGAACCAAGTCCTTCCTTCACACAACACAACAGCACAACACAGCTATAGATGAGAACGCGTCAGATATTGGAGGAGATGAAGAAGAAAATCAGCAAGAGACAAGGGGAAGAGGGATTCGTACCCTGTTCTCCTGCTGGACGGCGGGGAGGTCGCGGGCCTCCTCTCCTGCTGGACGTGGGGCCTCCTCTCCTGCTGGATGTGGGGCTCCGAGGCTCCAAATTTCTGGCGGTTTCTAGGGTTTTGAGGGGGGGAGGCGGGGCTCGAGGGGG
>NC_041382.1:25124461-25125102 GCF_002162155.2 Triticum dicoccoides
AGGGGGCGGCGCTCGCGGGGAGGCGGGGCTCGGGGGGAGGCAATGCTCGAGGGGGAGGAAGGGGAGAGGGAGGCGGCGGGGGCGCATGGGCGGCTGCAACGGACGGAGGCGGCGGATGGCGGGGGCGCGTGGGCGGCTGTGGCGGCGGCGGATGGCGGTGGTCGATCGAGGGGAATCTGGCGAGGGAGGGAGGGAGGACACAGTGCGAGGGCAGTAGGTGGAGTGGGGGGAGGGTTCTAATGGCGCACCACACCCTCGTGCGCCATAAGTACGACTATTCTAATGGCGCACCACCCCTAGGTGCGCCATTAGAATTTTGTTTTAATCTAGCCCACTAGCCCTATCTACAACCTAACCCTATCTGCAACAGAAGCCCCCCACTAGCCCGACTGGTCAGCACGCAACACACACACCAGGAGGTCCTGGGTTCGATTCCAGGCTCCCCAATATTTTTTTTATGCATTTTAAATGATGTTTGATATTTATTTGTGTCTAAATATGTTCAAACTTGTTTAAATCATAATAGTAATATATTTTTATAAAAACGGTAATAATTTTTTTTTAAAAATATGTTCAAATTTGTTACTTGAAAATATCATCATCGGCGGCGGTGGAACGGGGGAGGGTGCGGGGGGTGCCCG
>NC_041382.1:25125443-25136688 GCF_002162155.2 Triticum dicoccoides
GGGGTGCCCGTTGGCGGCGGTGGAGCGGGGGAGGGTGCGGGGGGCCGGGTGCTCGTCGGCGGCGGTGGAGCGGGGGAGGGTTGCGGTGGGTCGGCGGCGGCGGTGGAGCTAGCGGGGGAGGGTGCGGGTGGGATCAAGATGGAGGGGGATCGAGATCGAGATGGAGGGGGGGAATCGAGATCGAGATGGAGATCGAGATCAAGTGTCCTCATGAATTCAAAAAGTGCCCATGAAATTTAAAAATATTCATGATATCAAAAAGTGCCAATGAAATACAATCGAGAAATGAACACTACGATTTAAATACAATCGATCTTAGCTAGCTATCTATTCATAATCTTCTTGCCCATTAGTAGTTTTGCAAAAAAGTAAAAAATATATATATACTAATGGCGCACCGGGTAATAGTGCGCCATTACTAGTTTAAACTAGTAATGGCGTACTGTGAAATGATGCGCCATTAGTAGTTTTGCAAAAAAAGGAATATTTTTTTACAGTAATGGCGCACTGTCTGCTTGGTGCGCCATTACTACTTAGAACTAGTAATGGCACACTTCGACCTGATGCGCCATTAGTATGTATGGAAAAATGGAAAAAATAATAATTTAATACTAGTGGCGCACCCTGTAGTTTTGCAAAAAAGTAAAAAATAAATAAATATATATACTAATGGCGCACCGGGTAATAGTGCGCCATTACTAGTTTAAACTAGTAATGGCGCACTGTGAAATGATGCGCCATTAGTAGTTTTGCAAAAAAAAGAATAATTTTTTTTACAGTAATGGCGCACTGTCTGCTTGGTGCGCCATTACTACTTAGAACTAGTAATGGCGCACTTCGACCTGATGCGCCATTAGTATGTATGAAAAAATGGAAAAAATAATAATTTAATACTAGTGGCGCACTCTGTAGTTTTGCAAAAAAGTAATAAATAAATAAATATATATATTAATGGCGCACCGGGTAATAGTGCGCCATTACTAGTTTAAACTAGTAATGGCGCACTGTGAAATGATGCGCCATTAGTAGTTTTGCAAAAAAAAGAATATTTTTTTTACAGTAATGGCGCACTGTCTGCTTGGTGCGCCATTACTACTTAGAACTAGTAATGGCGCACTTCGACCTGATGCGCCATTAGTATGTATGGAAAAATGGAAAAAATAATAATTTAATACTAGTGGCGCACCCTGTTTCTGGTGCGCCATTAGTGTCTTCCACACTAATGGCGCATCACCAACCGGTGCGCCATTAGTATATAGTAGTGGCGCACTGCTTCCATGGTGCGCCATTAGTATCAATCCTATCTATAGCTCTTTTCCTAGTAGTGTTACCAGTACTCGTAGTAGCTCCTGGGTATTTGATACCGGTGCGGTTGCTCACATTTGTAACTCAAAGCAGGAGCTGCGGAATAAGCGGAGACTAGCGAAGGACGAGGTGACGATGCGCGTCGGGAATGGTTCCAAGGTCGATGTGATCGCCGTCGGCACGCTACCTCTACATTTACCTACGGGATTAGTTTTAAACCTCAATAATTGTTATTTAGTGCCAGCTTTGAGCATGAACATTGTATCAGGATCTCGTTTAATACTAAATGGCTACTCATTTAAATCCGAGAATAATGGTTGTTCTATTTATATGAGACATATGTTTTATGGTCATGCTCCGATGGTGAATGGTTTATTCTTAATGAATCTCGAGCGTAATGCTACACATATTCATAGTGTGAATACCAAAAGATGTAAGGTTGATAATGATAGTCCCACATACTTGTGGCACTGCCGCCTTGGTCACATAGGTGTCAAACGCATGAAGAAGCTCCATGCAGATGGACTTTTAGAGTCTCTTGATTATGAATCATTTGACACGTGTGAACCATGCCTCATGGGTAAAATGACCAAGACTCCATTCTCAGGAACAATGGAGCGAGCAACCAACTTATTGGAAATCATACATACTGATGTGTGCGGTCCAATGAGTGTTGAGGCTCGCGGTGGCTATCGTTATGTTCTCATCCTCACTAATGACTTGAGTAGATATGGGTATGTCTACTTAATGAAACACAAGTCTGAGACCTTTGAAAAGTTCAAGGAATTTCAGAGTGAGGTTGAGAATCAACGTGACAGGAAAATCAAGTTCTTGCGATCAGATCGTGGGGGAGAATACTTGAGTCACAAATTTGGCACACACTTAAGAAAATGTGGAATAGTTTCACAACTCACGCCGTCTGGAACACCTCAGCGTAATGGTGTGTTCGAACGTCGTAATCGCACTCTATTAGATATGGTGCGATCTATGATGTCTCTTGCCGATTTACCGCTATCATTTTGGGGCTATGCTTTAGAGACTGCCGCATTCACTTTAAATAGGGCTCCGTCGAAATCCGTTGAGACGACACCGTATGAATTATGGTTTGGGAATAAACCTAAGCTATCGTTTCTAAAAGTTTGGGGATGCGATGCTTATGTCAAGAAACTTCAACCTGAAAAGCTCGAACCCAAGTAGGAAAAATGCGTCTTCATAGGATACCCTAAAGAAACTGTTGGGTATACCTTCTACCTCAGATCCGAAGGCAAGATCTTTGTTGCCAAGAATGGGTCCTTTCTAGAGAAGGAGTTTCTCTCGAAAGAAATAAGTGGGAGGAAGGTAGAACTTGATGCAGTATTACCTCTTGAACCGGTAAGTGGCGCAGCTCAAGAAAATGTTCCTGAGGTGCCTAAACCGACTAGAGAGGAAGTTGATGATGGTGATCATGAAACTTCAGATCAAGTTGCTACTGAACTTCGTAGGTCCACAAGGACACGTTCCGCACCAGAGTGGTACGGCAACCCTGTCTTGGAAATCATGTTGTTAGACAACGGTGAACCTTCGAACTATGAAGAAGCGATGGCGGGCCCGGATTCCGACAAATGGCTGGAAGCCATGAAATCTGAGATAGGATCCATGTATGAAAACGAAGTATGGACTTTGACTGACTTGCCCGTTGATCGGCGAGCCATAGAAAATAAATGGATCTTTAAGAAGAAGACAGACGCGGATGGTAATGTGACCATCTATAAGGCTCGGCTTGTCGCTAAGGGTTATCGACAAGTTCAAGGGGTTGACTACGATGAGACTTTCTCACCCGTAGCGAAGCTGAAGTCCGTCCGAATCATGTTAGCAATTGCCGCATTCTATGATTATGAGATATGGCAAATGGACGTCAAAACGGCATTCTTTAATGGTTTCCTTAAGGAAGAATTGTATATGATGCAGCCGGAAGATTTTGTCGATCCTAAGAATGTTGACAAGGTGTGCAAGCTCCAACGCTCGATTTATGGGCTGGTGCAAGCATCTCGGAGTTGGAACATTCGCTTTGATGAGATGATCAAAGCGTTTGGGTTTATGCAGACTTATGGAGAAACCTGCATTTACAAGAAAGTGAGTGGGATCTCTGTAGCATTTCTCATATTGTATGTGGATGACATACTGTTGATGGGAAATGATATAGAATTCTTGGAAAGCATAAAGGCCTATTTGAACAAGTGTTTTTCAACGAAGGACCTTGGAGAAGCTGCTTATATATTAGGCATCAAGATCTATAGAGATAGATCGAGACGCCTCATTGGTCTTTCACAGAGTACGTACCTTGACAAGGTTTTGAAGAAGTTCAAAATGGATCAGTAAAAGAAGGGGTTCTTGCCTGTATTGCAAGGTACGAGATTGAGCTTGGATCAATGCCCGACCACGGCAGAAGATAGAGAAAATATGAGTGTCATCCCCTATGCCTCGGCCATAGGGTCTATCATGTATGCTATGCTATGTACCAGACCTGATGTAAACCTTGCCGTGAGTTTGGTAGGAAGGTACCAAAGTAATCCCGGCATGGAACACTGGACAGCAGTCAAAAATATCCTGAAGTACCTGAAAAGGACTAAGGAAATGTTTCTCCTTTATGGAGGTGATGAAGAGCTCGTCGTAAAGGGTTACGTCGATGCTAGCTTCGACACGGATCTGGATGACTCTAAGTCACAAACCGGATACGTGTATATTTTGAATGGTGGGGCAGTAAGCTGGTGCAGTTGCAAGCAAAGCGTTGTGGCGGGATCTACATGTGAAGCGAAGTACATGGCAGCCTCGGAGGCAGCACACAAAGCAGTCTGGGTGAAGGAGTTCATTACCGACCTAGGAGTCATATCCAATGCATCGGGCCAGATGACTCTCTTCTGTGACAACACTAGAGCTATTGCCCTTGCCAAGGAGCCCAGGTTTCACAGGAAGACTAGGCATATCAAGCGTCACTTCAACTCCATTCGTGAAAGTGTTCAAAATGGAGACATAGAGATTTGTAATGTACATACGGACCTGAATGTAGCAGATCCGTTGACTAAACCTCTCCCTAGAGCAAAACATGATCAACACCAGAATTCCATGTGTGTTCGATTCATCACAATGTAACTAGATGATTGACTCTAGTGCAAGTGGGAGACTGTTGGAAATATGCCCTAGAGGCAATAATAAAATGATTATTATATTTCCTTGTTCATGATAATTGTCTATTATTCATGCTATAATTGTATTATCCGGAAATCGTAATACATGTGTGAATACATAGACCACAATGTGTCCCTAGTGAGCCTCTAGTTGACTAGCTCGTTGATCAACAGATAGTCATGGTTTCCTGGCTATGGACATGGGGATGTCATTGATAACGGGATCACATCATTAGGAGAATGATGTGATGGACAAGACCCAAACCTAAGCATAGCACAAAGATCGTATAGTTCGTTTGCTGTAGCTTTTCTGGATGTCAAGTATCATTTCCTTAGACCATGAGATTGTGCAACTCCCGGATACCGTAGGAGTGCCTTGGGTGTGCCAAACGTCACAACGTAACTGGGTGACTATAAAGGTCCATTACAGGTATCTCCGAAAGTTTCTGTTGGGTTGGCACGAATCGAGACTGGGATTTGTCACTCCGTATGACGGAGAGGTATCTCTGGGCCCACTCGGTAATGCATCATCATAATGAGCTCAATGTGATCAAGTGGTTGATCACGGGATCATGCATTACTGTACGAGTAAAGTGACTTGCCGGTAACGAGACTGAACAAGGTATTGGGATACCGACGATCGAGTCTCGGGCAAGTAACGTACCGATTGACAAAGGGAATTGAGTACGAGATTGATTAGGTCCTCGACATCGTGGTTCATCCGATGAGATCATCGAGGAGCATGTGGGAGCCAACATGGGTATCCAGATCCCGCTGTTGGTTATTGACCAGAGAGTCGTCTCGGTCATGTCTGCTTGTCTCCCGAACCCGTAGGGTCTACACACTTAAGGTTCGGTGACGCTAGGGTTGTATAGATATGAGTATGCAGTAATCCGAAAGTTGTTCGGAGTCCCGGATGAGATCCTGGACGTCACGAGGAGTTCCGGAATTGTCCGGAGGTGAAGAATTATATATAGGAAGTGTAGTTTCGGCCATCGGGAAAGTTTCGGGGTCACCGGTATTGTACGGGGACCACCGGGTGGGGCCACCCATCCCGGAGGGCCCCATGGGCTGAAGTGGGGAGGGGAACCAGCCCATAGTGGGCTGGTGCGCCCCCCCCCTTGGGCCCCCCATGCGCCTAGGGTTGGGAACCCTAGGGGAGGGGGCGCCTCCACTTGCCTTGGGGGGTACTCCACCCCCTTGGCTGCCGCCCCCCTAGGAGATCCCATCTCCTAGGGCCGGCGCACCCCCCTAGGGGGCCTATATAAAGGGGGTAGGGAGGGCAGCCGCACCTCAAGCCTTGGCGCCTCCCTCTCCCCTGCTACACCTCTCCCTCTTGCAGAAGCTCGGCGAAGCCCTGCTGTGATCACTGCTGCATCCACCACCACGCCGTCGTGCTGCTGGATCTTCATCAACCTCTCCTTCCCCCTTGCTGGATCAAGAAGGAGGAGACGTCATCTGCTCCGTACGTGTGTTGAACGCGGAGGTGCCGTCTGTTCGGCACTTGGTCATCAGTGATTTGGATCACGTCGAGTACGACTCCATCATCCCCGTTCTCTTGAACGCTTCCGCTCGCGATCTACAAGGGTATGTAGATGCACTCTCCTCTCGTTGCTAGTTGACTCCATAGATTGATCTTGGTGAAAATAATTTTTTTTTGTTTTCTGCTACGATCCCCAACAAGGGATTGCCACGCAACGGATGCACTAGAGCTATAAGCATATGAAAGCTCAACAAAAGAAACTAAGTGGATGTGCATCCAACTTGCTTGCTCATGAAGACCTAGGGCATTTTGAGGAAGCCCATCATTGGAATATACAAGCCAAGTTCTATAATGAAAAATTCCCACTAGTATATGAAAGTGATATCATAGGAGACTCTCTATCATGAAGATCACGGTGCCACTTTGAAGCACAAGTGTGGAAAAAGGATAGTAGCATTGTCCCTTCTCTCTTTTTCCCTCATTTTTTATTTGGGCCTTCTTCCTTTTTTTTCTTTTTGGCCTCTTTTCTTTTTTATTTTATTTTTATTTTTCGTCCGGAGTCTCATCCCAACTTGTGGCGGAATCATAGTCTCCATCATCCTTTCCTCACTTGGGACAATGCTCTAATAATGATGATCATCACACTTTATTCACTTACAACTCAAGAATTACAACTCAATACTTAGAACAAAATATGACTCTATGTGAATGCCTCCGGCGATGTACCGGGATGTGCAATGATGCATGAGTGACATGTATGAAGAATTATGAATGGTGGCTTTGCCACAAATACGATGTCAACTACATGATCATGCAAGCAATATGACAATGATAAAGCATGTCATAATAATGGAATGGTGGAAAGTTGCATGGCAATATATTACGGAATGGCTATGGAAATGCCATAATAGGTAGGTATGGTGGCTGTTTTGAGGAAGGTATATGGTGGGTGTATGATACCGACGAAAGTTGCGCGATATTAGAGAGGCTAGCAATGGTGGAAGGGTGAGAGTGCGTATAATCCATGGACTCAATATTAGTCAGAAAGAATTCACATACTTATTGCAAAAATCTATTAGTTATCAAAACAAAGTATTACACGCACGCTCCTAGGGGGATAGATTGGTAGGAAAAGACCATGGCTCGTCCCCGACCGCCACTCATAAGGAATACAATCAATAAATAAATCATGCTCCGGCTTCATCACATAACGGTTCACCATACGTGCATGCTACGGGAATCACAAACTTCAACACAAGTATTTCTCAAATTCACAACTACTCAACTAGCATGACTCTATTATCACCATCTCCATATCTCAAAACAATTATCAAGTATCAAACTTCTTATAGTATTCAATGCACTTCTATAAAAGTTTTTATATTAAAGCAAATTTCCATGTTGTTCTAAAGGACTCTCAAAATAATATAAGTGAAGCATGAGAGATCCATAGTTTCTATAAAACAAACCACCGTCGTGCTCTAAAGGATATAAGTGAAGCACTAGAGCAAAAACTATATAGCTCAAAAGATATAAGTGAAGCACATAGAGTATTCTAATAAATTTCAAATCATGTGAGTCTCTCTCAAAAGGTGTGTACAGCAAGGATGATTGTGGTAAACTAAAAAGAAAAGACTCAAATCATAGAAGACGCGCCAAGCAAAACACATAGCATGTGGTGAATAAAAATATAGCTACAAGTAAAGTTACCGATAGACGAAGATGAAAGGGGGGATGCCTTCCGGGGCATCCCCAAGCATAGGATTTTTGGTGTCCTTGAATTTTAACTTGGGGTGCCATGGGCATCCCCAAGCTTAGGCTCTTGCCACTCTTTGTTCCATAATCCATCAAATCTTTACCCAAAATTTGAAAACTTCACAACACAAAACTCAAAATAGAAAATCTCGTGAGCCCCGTTAGAGAAAGAAAATAAAACACCACTTCAAGGTACTGTAATGAACTCATTCTTTATTTATACTAGATGATACCCCGCGCGTTGCTGCGGGAATTTGTAGTGTATAGGAGGAGGATTTATGGAGTGCGGAATAGTACCAATGAGAAGAAATGTAAATATATGTTTATTTGAATGCTTGGAAGATATAAAAAGTTAGACAAATTGCTATATTGTAGAGTATCTCTACATTGGTGTAATAAATAGTGCATCGACAAAACAAAGAGAAGTAACATATTCCGATGATAATTTTCTCATAATAATTGAAGATAATATCATTTGTTGTATTTTTCTTGTGGGAAAATTTGTTGTCTATTAGAATTTCTTGTGGGAAAATTTCACTAGTGGCTTCTCTCAAGTGCATAAGTATTATGGTGGGTAAATGAATTACTGTCGAGCAATTGATAGAATTGAGCATAGTTATGAGAATATCTAGGTATGATCATGTATATAGGCATCACGTCCGCACCAAGTAGACCGAAACGATTCTGCATCTACTACTATTACTCCACACATCGACCGCTATCCAGCATGCATGTAGAGTATTAAGTTCATAAGAACAGAGTAATGATTTAAGGAAGATGACATGATGTAGAGGGATAAAGTCATGCAATATGATATAAGCCCCATCTTTTTCTCCTCGATGGCAACAATACAACACGCGCCTTGCTACCCCTGCTGTCACTGGGAAAGGACACCTCAAGATTGAACCCAAAGCTAATCACTTCTCCCATTGCAAGAAAGATCAATCTAGTAGGCCAAACCAAACTGATAATTCGAAGAGACTTGCAAAGATAAACCAATCATACATAAAATAATTCAGAGGAGAATCAAATATTTTTCATAGATAAACTGGATCATAAACCCACAATTCATCGGATCTCGACAAACACACCGCGAAAGAAGATTACATCGAATAGATCTCCAAGAAGATCGAGGAGAACTTTGTATTGAGATCCAAAGAGAGAAAAGAAGCCATCTAGCTAATAACTATGGACCCGTAGATCTGAAATAAACTACTCACACATCACCGGAGAAGCCATGGAGTTGATGTAGAGGCCCTCCGTGATCAATGCCCCCTCCGGCGGAGCTCCGGAAAAGGCCCCGATATGGGATCTCTCAGGTACAGAAGGTTGCGGCGGTGGAATTACATTTTCGTGGTGCTCCTGGATGTTTCGGGGGTACGTGGACTTATATAGGAGGAAGAAGTACGTCGGTGGAGCAACGAGGGGCCCACGAGGGTGGAGGGCACGCCCAGGGGGTAGGCGCGACCCTCTGCCCCGTGGCTTCCTCCGTTGTTTCCTGGATCACGTTTGTTGAGAAAATCACGTTCCTAAAGGTTTCATTCCGTTTGGACTCCGTTTGATATTCCTTTTCTTCGAAACCCTATAATAGGCAAAAAAAAACAATTTGGGCTGGGCCTCCGGTTAGTAGGTTAGTCCCAAAAATGATATAAAATTGTAAAATAAAGCCCATTAACATCCAAAATAGACAATATAATAGAACGGAGCAATCAAAAATTATAGATACGTTGGAGACGTATCATTCCTCTAGTATTCGGGAGTTGCATAATCTCATAGTCATAGGAACATGTATAAGTCATAGAGAAAGCAATAGCAATAAACTAAACGATCATAGTGCTAAGATAATGGATGGGTCAAGTCAATCACATCATTCTCTAATGATGTGATCCCGTTCATCAAATGACAACTCATGTCAATGGTTAGGAAACTTAACCATCTTTGATTAACGAGCTAGTCAAGTAGAGGCATACTAGTGAAACTCTGTTTGTCTATGTATTCACACATGTACTAAGTTTCCGGTTAATACAATTGTAGCATGAATAATAAACATTTATCATGATATAAGGAAATATAAATAACAACTTTATTATTGCCTCTAGGGCATATTTCCTTCAGCTTCCTCGTGAGGCTAATGCAGTGGCCCATGAAATAGCTAGAGTTGCTAGATCGTCCCCCTAATAGCTGGTTACCGTTAGATGATGCTCCATGTTTTTTAATAGTTTGTTGGTTAATGATGTAACTCTGGTGATTAATGAATAAATGAAGGGGGGAGCACGCTTCCCGGGAAGACATTGTTGCGCAGGCTCCATATTCTGTCGATTATCTATAGGATCATAGCTCGTGTCACTTCTGTGCTATGCATGAGCATATCAAAGAGCCATTCATTCCCAACACACTTGAAATATATATTTTTCCTTTGGTGGTAGAGGTCACACTTCCCACATCGCCTCCCAAAAGCCCGCCACCACGGGGCAGGAAATGAGCACATGAGAAGAGCTCATGGACACAAGACTTCATTTTATGAGTATACACAATCACACCATTTTGTTTATGCATGAGACTCCTACCTTTTTGTCACCTTTTTACTCATGAATCAAATTTCTATTTGATGAGTTCCTAACTATTCTTTTTCTATAAGTGAGCTAACATTCATTGTGATTACTAAAGGCAAAAGTACATTATGACATGCTGCAAGTGAAATTAGGATACATCTAAATGCTAGAATTAAAACATATACCCCAAATTAAGATACAACACAATGCTACCACATAACCGTACTAACACTACATTAATTCACCTTCACTGTGACCATTAACCTCGTCCAAAATATATTGTTATGGCTGGCCCAATGTGACCTTTGTCTGTGCACCAGACTTCTATTATGTGGATTTTTAACTTTTTTTCCATAAGTAGGCTAATATTGTTTTGATTAATAAATAAATAAGACACATTACAACACAATACACCTCCAGTAAAGAGACAATACAAGGCTACGACATCGCTCCTATGTGAAGTCATCATCACTATCATCATTAACATCGTTCCTATATGTGCATCGCTCCGTGGAATCATAATCATCATCATCATCATCGACATACCATTTACTAGCATGATTAGAGATTGCGGCACCAATAGATGATGCACCACCCTTACCTCATATAGCACACTTAGAAGTTGTGCTACCATTCGATGATGCACCACCCTTGGATAGCGTTGGACACTTAGATGATTCAACAACCTTACATCAGCGAACAATGTCGAACGACCATTAATTGACGTTTGTCGAAAGTTTCTCATAGTACTTTCATCACGTGGACTTATATATTTTTCTATTCAGAAATTCTTTGCCCTTAGAGTAAACCTACACACCACAAATATTAAGCAAGATGAAAAAATATTCCAACTATGATACTCCCTACTAATTTAGCAAGGAAATTACCTTAATGTGCTCCACC
Organism: Triticum dicoccoides; assembly: GCF_002162155.2. Lineage (NCBI taxonomy): Eukaryota > Viridiplantae > Streptophyta > Magnoliopsida > Poales > Poaceae > Triticum > Triticum dicoccoides. The sequence goes on from NC_041382.1 coordinate 25,136,606, forward strand.
TATTCCTTTGATTAGAGCCTAGTTATAAATGATTACTCATAGAATTGTGCCGCGCAAAGTTTTTTAGTACACGCACCCGTATT
>NC_041382.1:25137040-25137847 GCF_002162155.2 Triticum dicoccoides
GGTATGATGGCATGATAAAAGAGGGGGTGGCTCTAATAATATTCTAAGCACAATTACAATACCAATGCAACACAACGTAATGGTGATGATGATGGCATGGTAAAAGGGTGCAGGGGGAGGGGTGAGCAGCAACTAAGTGGTGGGAGAGAAATTATGGAGAAATGTGGCGGAAAAAAGATGGAAAAGGTGACGAGACCATGCCCAGGTGAGCGCCAACCGCGTGGAGGCCATGGAGCGGCTCAATGCTCCCGAACGGCCGCAGGTGACGAGAAGCTATTTGCGTGCACATACAAGCTCATGGCGCAGGAGTTGCGTGCCAAGGTGTCGTTGGTGGACGTACAGCGTGACGGGGGTGACGCATGAGGTCTTCAAGGCGGTGCGTGAGCCGCTCCGCATCGTCGGTCACGCTGGTGTGGGCATCTACAACGTTGACCTCCAGGCCACCAGCGAGGTCGGCTTCCTCGTCCTCGTCGGTGACCGCAGGTGCCGAGGCACCCACAAAGTATCTTTTATAATGTCACAAAGAAAATGGTCAAAAGAAAGGATTGTTAATTCTAATGAGTGGGGCCCACCTTCAACTAAACGGTCAAACACCTTAATGTCACGCTAACGCTTATGAGTGGGCCATCCCAGTTATAATCGTGTTTTATCTTGAGTCAATTGGTCACTAACGCGAAATGGTAGCTATTTATAAAAAAATGTACCCCAAAAATGGTAGCTTTTTGTTAGGTCTACAAATTATGGTAATTTTTTGCGACATCGCCCCAATTTTGATAGTTTTTGGCTATTTGCTTGCTTAGGATGGGA
>NC_041382.1:25137989-25142234 GCF_002162155.2 Triticum dicoccoides
AGCTAAGTGGCGGAAAAAAAGGGAGAGTGATGAGTGTTAGTCACGTTGAAAAAAGGATTGTCGTTCGTAGCGTCAACAATATGCTAGAGTCGTTGCCGAGTCGGCATACTATTTCATGGAGATGTTAAGCGACTGTGTAGGCCACCATGGGCGTGTTCCCGGCAGCAACGGCATGGTGCTATCACCGGCAGCGACAACAACATAGGGGTGACAAGGACCAACTTCCTGTCCTTGCGGATGCAAATGATAACTAGGTGATTTGTTGAAGTTGGATATGATAAGAACATCTCCAGTATATCCTATAAAACCTCACGGGCTCTTATAATTTCCCATCGATTTATAGGATACGGTAAAATTTCGGCCGGAGCATATCCGGTAAAATGAAAGCCCGACCGATTGAGGCATGGCGCTCAAAGCAGGCCAGGGAGCATCGCGCCCTCTCCTACAGCAGTGGCCGGAGGGCGTGGAGCGAGTTCGATGAGATCGGGGAGACCCTTTGGCCGACCAGCAAGGGTCTCTGCGAGGTGAAGATCGAGGTCCACGAGGCAAAAGAGGCGTTCGAGGCAGGAGAAGAGGGCACGGCTGTGCGGCTCGAGGTGGCCAAGGAGGCGTACCAGCTCGCGTGTAGTCTCTACCGCTCCGCTACCGAGTACTACCTCAACGTCAAGCCCTAGAGTAGTTTAGAGTTAGGTTTATCTATACTATATTTTTAAGCTTGTGTCTTTAAATGTGTGATGAACTCCCGTGAACTATGGTGATGTGGAGTTTAAGTTTAAATTATGCAGTATTTGTATGTGAGCCATGACGGCGCGCCGAGGAGGCCGCGGACGTGCAGCAGGCATGGCGGTGACCGGCGCCAGCGTGCAAGGTCGAGTCCGCGGGCGTGACGAGGATGACGACAGGCGGCACGCCACAGCGACGGACCGACGCGTTCAAGACGACGTCGACGACGAGTCGGGGCTCCTGCTCGCAGGCCGCGCGTTGAGGTTGTGGCTTAGGGGGAGAATGTTAGACCTAAGCCACGCATGTGTGTGCGCGTCGAGCAAGGCCCCGGTGCATGGCTGCGTCGATCGCCGTGACGAGCGAGTCGTCCAAGTTAGCTAGCTGCATGTCTGGTGAATCGGTTGGATCCTGGAGTGGGTCTAGGAGAAGATCAAGTCAAGGATTTGTTAGCTTGACCAGCTCGTACGTGCATGTAGGAGTAGCCAGTACATGCGGTTAGTAGCGGCGCAACACATGAGTTAGTGGCCGGTGTGGTGACCGGGTCGTGTGTGTGCGTCTGGGTATAAAACTCCCTCCCCTGTACTGTTGTGTTGCGCCGGTACGAGCCGAGCCTAGGAGCCAGAGATGAGGTAGTCTCCGCCGGAACCGTGGTATGCGCCGGGTCGGTTGTGAGAGAGCTCCTCTGGATAGGCTGTGGTGTGTTGCTGCGCCCGGGTATGTGCCCAGTAAAGTGAGGCCGTTCGTGCGGCCGAGGCGCCGTTCGTGCGGCGGAGGCGATTGTGTGCCGGCAATATTTGTATGCTCCATCTTCCATCTTCGTTTGTGCGAGTGAGTGAAAGAGAGCGGCAACAACATTTGGTATCAGAGCTTGATGTCTTGGGCGTGCTTGCCGTGCCAGAGGCGTGGCAGCGATGGCGGCGCTCGCCGGCGGCTGCGCGATGGAGCTCCGGGCCGTGTGTCGGCCTATGGAGGTGGGCGGCGCTGCGGCTGTCATGGCGCGTGGCGGAAGCAGCGGGCGGTGACGTCGTACGTGCGGCGAGCGCGGAGGCCACGGAGGCGGCGGCGCTTCATGGCGGGGCGGCGTGGAGGCGCGGCACGACGGCATGGAGGCGCGGCACGGCGGCATGGAGGCGTGGCGCGGCGACCGGGAACGTCGACCACGAGGGACGCGGCGCGGTAAGCCATGTAGCCACTGTAAAGAAGGAAAGATTGGAGCGTTTGAGCGCCCGTGGCGGCGTTCGTGCGCCGGCCGGAAAATTTTGTGTCCACTGTTCTTCTTCCACCTCCGTTCGAGTGAGAGAAGAGGTAGCTAGAGGGCTGCGGTTCCAACATTGTATATCGGATCTGTTCTGCCTTGTTTTGGTAGGGCTAGTTGGGATAACATCAAAACATACCCGAAGTGACTGCGTAGGCCACCACAGGCATGTTGTTGGCAGCAACGACATCGTGCTATCACTAGAAGCAGCAACGATAACCCCTTCATGCTAGGGGCGACAACGACCAACTTCCTGCCGTTGCGGATGCTAATGATAACTAGGTAATTGTTGAAGTTGGATGTCATAAGGTTGTATGTGTGAAATTTACCAAATTGAGGATCACAATTCTGAAATTTCTTTTAAAGAAGTATTTTTTGAAGAAAAAAAACCTTCAATTCCTAGGGTGCTGGTGAGTTTGCAAGCGTGTAGGTGCATGAGTTTTTGCAGTGTGGGGACAGCGGGCGCACACGCTTCAGTGGACCCATTTGTCAGAGTAGTACTCCGTCTAGGGTTTCCATTTCCGCTTGGGCCTGCCGGGCGCCGCCGCTGATCTCGTCTCCACTCTCCCCGACTCCACCAAAACCACCACGCCGATGCTCCTCCGTTCTGGGCGGCGCCTGGCCGCCCAGGAAGAACCGGGGCGGACGGCCCCGCCGAGGAGGAGAAGCAGGGCAAGGTCGGACCGGCTCGCCGGCATCCCCGATGAGATCCTGCAGCAGGAGATCCTGCCCCGCCTCCCGGCCAAGTCCGTGCTCCGCTTCCGCGCCGTCTGCCGGTCCTGGCGCAGCCTCGCGTCCGACCCCACCTTCCTCCTCGACCACCACCGCCGCCAGCCGGCGCTTCCCCTGATTAGGTCCTGCCGGATCGCCGCCCGCGGCCTAGAATCCGGCCTCAACGCCATCCACCTCCGGTCCGCGAAGCTCGGCCCCTCTTTCCAGTTCCCATTCCGCGGCTATTTCGGCATCGCCGCCTCCTGCAACGGCCTTTTCGTCGTCGGCAGCTACATCATCTGCAATCCGGCCACGCGCGAGTGGGCTGCCATCCGGCAGGACAGGAAGCCCATAGAGAATCTCTCCGCCCTCTTCCGGCACCAAACTTCAGGGGAGTTCCGCGTCATGTACTGGAAAAACAACTCTATGGAGTTGATCTGTCGGCAGGAGTATTACGTCCTCACGGTGGGAACCAACAATTCATGGCTCGTCGATTGTCCGTTAACCGAGGTTTTGGCCGAGGAACCATCCATCTTTGGCGCGCCGGTCCTCCTCAATGGCAGCCTGCACATACACTGGAGGAGACGGTCAGGTGTTCGCTACCACAGGATACGGGTGTTCGACACAGTAGCAGAGACGTCGCGGCAGATGAGTCCGCCGCCTGTGAACCCCCGCCATGTCATGCACTTGCTTGACCTCGGTGGCAAGCTTGCTGCGTCCACCAGCAAGGATGGCATGACTGGGATGTCCATTTTTGTGCTTCAGGATCCTGAGCACGATGTCTGGGCGTTCCAGTACCAGATCAAACTGCCTGTGATGGAAATCAGGCGCTTTCAGGAGCAAGGTGATTGGTTGGCGAAGGTTGTCTCCGAGGAGGGGGACGTGCTTGTCAGCTGCTATGGCCATCTCCTGCAATATGACAAGAAGGGTAATTTGGTACGTAAGTTCAAGTATGATGATGACATGCCGGTAGTCATTCCTCACAGGTTCAAAGAGAGTCTTATCCAGCATACATTTTTCCGAAAGACAAAGAAGAAGAATGGATTCGTACTCACTCCTGGATAGCTGATTTCGCGCCATGTTAAATCTAAGTAAGTTTTTTATGCTACTTCTAAATTATAACTAGCACGATGTCCGTGCAATTATGCGGGAAACGCCTTTAATCATCTTTAATTTATTATTTATGCATTATCATGTTATTTTTAAGAACACAAGCTCAGAAATGAATATGCATGCCACTCATATTTGCTATTTGATTATTAGATCGGTACGTAGAATTAAAGCTGAGATTAAAAGCTACCTAATGTAGTTGGGAAGAATCTTTTATGTGGTATAATTACGCAAAATTAGTCTTTGGATCGTTAAGTGGCTGGTCATTTGCACATGATATTGATATATTAATATGCAAAACTAATAGAAGCCCACAATTTTCTGAATATGTTATATAGCGGGGCTGCATGGTCATCTGTATTGAACCTACATTTTTTTTTTGCGTGTGTATGATATCAGACCACTACACGGGAATAAAGTTCAGAATAGGAGCCGGCCGATTGTTT
>NC_041382.1:25142440-25166849 GCF_002162155.2 Triticum dicoccoides
GTAGATAAAGATTGCACTACCGGGTCAATTGTTGGTTTGCGTATTATGCGATTCATCATCGTACGTGTGATACTATATATCAATATACGGAGTTAAGGTACATATCATGGGTTCTTGGACTTAAACCTCAATTATGTATTGAATGAGTATAAGGTTATAAATATTACTTGTATCTGCCAATAATATTTAATTTATGGTCCAAAAGATAGATTATCTGAACATGTTAAATACAGTTGGCAATCTACCATTTGAGGTTCATCATAATAAGGACCTACCAGATCAGATGTCTAATGGTCTTTAGGTGTAGTTATGGAATTTATCGGTCGTGACCTACTTTGGTATAGTTATGAAGATTTATCAGCTATGTTCAAGAGCATTCATTGATGATCCATTGGTTATGATATGTGTGATTTTAGATAATCTTGTAGGTACAATAATGATGACTATCGACTATCCTAACTTTGTAAAAACTCTACGCACACTTAATAAGTTTGCAGTGTGTTTTGACTGAGTTGTTATCTTTATTTATTTGTTAGTAGCACAATTTGAACCTATGTCATTGTGCTGCTAACCAATAATGTCTTTTTGTGTGTATTTATGAAGATCTATGGGTTTCCCTGCAAAAAAAAGTCTATGGGCTGTAAGCTTATAAATATTTATTATTATGATTTATCAATTGCCGTCTGTTCAGGATAATGGTGAGGGAGTCCGAAAACATTGACCAGATGGATCTTAAATATTACTAAGAATTTTCTCTTTTTTTCATGCAAGAACTTTCTGTCGTATGATTTACTCTCTTTTACTGAGATTTATGCTTGTCATCTAATTATAGAAGGAGCCAATAGTGGACAGCCATTGGTGTGGGACAAAACCTGATGGTCCATTACAACAATAAAGTCGATTTATTGCAACTTTCTTGCTTGGCAATTGGAAATATCAAAACTTTGAAATTGACTTTCATCAATGCAGTATAGATAATGGATATATATTAACTGTTCATTTTGTATCATCTGATTTTCATCGTACCACTGAGGTCTACGTATCCCCATATACACTGATTCATATCAGCCAGAAAATTGATACATTCAGTATATGTTGTAGCAAATTCGTAGGATTTTTTTATTGAAGACACGCATCTGTTTGTGATTACGGACACATCTACCTTTTATTCATATAAGCAAACGATTGTATATTTTGTGTTTTGCACATTCAGAATTTCTGTCAGTTATCTCGCCATTCATGATGTGTGAAGCTAACCTTAGCTGTGTTAAATATAAGGTGAAGCTTTCACTGAATTGTTATGTGGGAACACTTGGATAACCAGGTGCACTATTATAGTTTATAAACAAGGTGGTTGTTCAGTCCATACTCTACGGTGCAAGTAATTTGTAAGACTGGAAATTCGATGGATTAATTCTGTTACCATTAATCTGAGGCTCTTGCGCAGTTGATGCCTCTTTTTCTTCAGCTCCTTAAATGTAGATAGACCAAAAAAATGGAATAAAGGGTTAGGAATAGGAAATGGTACCACAACCTGTGTCCCACTCCTACGGTTCAGCTGTTTGGTTTAGGGTGGGCAGCAGTGTGAACTCTTATTCGAGCCGTCTATTCAATCCCACTGTTGAGATGCTCAGTTGACTATTTTATTGATATTTGAATGTTGGATTAGTGTTATGCTACTTATTTCGGTTGTTTAAATTGGTACTACAACCTCAGTGAAATATCCTCCCACTGTATGAATATCTTGCTTTATGCTTACCCCTGCATAGACCTAAACTGTCCATGGATATAAAGTTGACTTCATGGCTTTTAAGCTTCAACGCATTCATCTTGTTTAACTTAGTGAACTTGATTCTTACCCTGGCTCTATTTTGCTTCTTTCAGGCGATGCTGGAGTACCTCAATCGGTGCACCTATGTCCAGGAGATGAGAAGATTAATCTTTATGTTCACCTGCCCCAACTTGCTTGGGACAAAAGGCTTTGTTGTTGTTCTGTTGTTCTTGTTGTTGTTATTGTTCACCTGTCCAGTTTATCAACTCATGTGAAAAGTTCAGGCACAGATGATGTTGTTGTACTTAATTTGCCGCGCCTATGTTTAGGTGTCCGCTGCTATACCTATGCTGAACTGTCCTGTTCGCCTAGCGCAACTTGCCCGGGACAAAATGTTTTGTTGTTCCCCTCCTGTTTATCAACTTATTATGTGAAAAGGTTTAGGCACTGCCATGCTATGATCCTGTTTTGCCATATATGTGTTATGCGTTTGTTTATCAGCCTATGTTACTAGGGTTCTGGTGTATGTTGCCTCAAGTGAAAAGTAATTGGGGGTGATTTACAGAGAAATTGAAAAAAAGGTTTACGGCAGAACAAGAGAGGGATACAAGCACAGAGAGGAGCTAGGGGAGAGATGGGACAGTTCTCTTCTGCCGGTTCCAAAACGAAAAGGACAGTACTAGCCCTCTGTTATGTGAGATGAACATGCTTGTCTTGTATACTCCTCTTGCCTGCATGCAGTACACTAGCAGTAATATTCCACCACACCCAGCCATTGACGTTTGATTCTTGGAATTGAGTTGTTAGGATTGCTTATTTATAGAAGGAGCCATTAGTGGGCAGCCATTGATGTGGCACGAAACCTGCAAAACCATTATAACAATAAAGTCAATTTATTGCTAGTTTCTTGTTTGGAAACATTGGAAATATCAAAACTTTCAATTTGATTTTGGATTTTCTTCAAATAAATTTCATTAACGCAGTCTAGATAATGGATAGTGTCTGTTAAATTTTTATCTTCTGATTTTAATCGTACCACTGAGGCCTACCTATCCCCATATACTCTGATTCATGTCAGCAGGAACATTGATACATTCGGTATATTCTGTTTCCATTTTGTACAGAATTATTTTTCTTTTGATGGAAGACACACATCTGTTTGTGATTACAGACACGTCTACATTTTATTCATAATCAATTGTTTATATCGTTTGTGCTTTGCACATTCAAATTTTTTGTCAGCTAAGTTGTGTATACTGTTCATGATGTGTGAAGATAACCTTAGCTATGTTAAATAGCAGGTGAAGCTTTCATTGAATTGTTATGTGGGAACACGTAGATCACCAGGTGCACTATTATCTAAAGAGAGGGAGGCCCGAGGGCAGCGGCGCTCCGGCGATGGTCGCGGTCGAGAGAAACGATGCATGGGGGGTCGTGCAGCTTGCCGGTGCCTCACCCGTGCACCGGGCAAGCAAGCTCATGCGAGAATTTTTCTAAACGCGAGCCCTCAGCTCGCCCAGACAACCTTTTCCGGTCAGCTTCTCTCCCCTCTTTCTCCTCTGCGCTTAGAATTGTTTTATTGCCGTTCATATTCTAGATTGAATTCTGATGAGGTTTCTGCTAGTTAGATTAAATTCTAGCCAAGACTAAACTGTAGCCAGAGGAAGGCAGGATTCTACTTGTTTCGTCTAAAAAAGTGGGATTTACTTGTTTGATTAGATATTAAGTCAGATTTTGGGTGGCTTTAGATACAGTCTGTTAGTTGCAAAAAGATGTGTGCTTGCGCATGAGAAAATGATGCTACGTGTTACTGTATCATATATGAATATTGACTAGGCTGGTGATGAAGAAATTTTATGTTCTGTGATGTGTGACATGAACTTCCTTTTCTCTGAAATCCTGCAGGCCCAGCGTGGCAATTGCATGGGATACCCAAAGGTACCATCTCTTTCTGGTGGCTCTCTGAAGCATAGCAAACTGAAGATTCTATTCAGTGTTCATCCTTTAATCCATCGTGTAGAATTATTACATGGAGCTGTACCAACTGAGATGCAGTTCGAAAGGACCTTCCTTCTGCTACTTTATAAAGTCCTGTTAGTCAGTCGGTCATGAACCCCAATTCTATGTTGATGGTAAAGTACAGGCTGACGTATGCTATATCTTTTGAATTGTGTGTTGGATCCAGTAGTGTATACTAAAGTACCTCGTTAAATCTTGTGGGATCCAATTATCCATAGTATTAATTCTCTACTTTCCTTTGGTCAAGTTATTTTCCTTAGTCATAATGTCTTTCTATGTGTATATGTGTAAGTGAAGTTAGCATTATAATGCTTAATGTTTCCTTTTGGTAACTTAGCTTTTAAAGTGCTCGATGCTTGGTGCCCATTCATGTACCAGATTTATATTGTAATGTGCGACAATGTGCTCGCATTTAAACTTGCTAATATATTCGTTTACTAAACATGACATGTGCAGATCTGAGGATGAAGTTTAGCTAAAGAATTGAAGAAGTTCAAGGTCCTTTTTCTCCCTTTTGTTAACCTTTGTCCTCTCATTGTGATGCTATAAACACGACTACATGAGGGAGAGAAGAGCATACGACGAAGTTAGATGAGATTTCCAGTGAAAAGCATTCTTTCTTTTGTTTACCTACATATCTTCATTGCATGATTGATTCTTTTTCTCGGTATGTTAGGAATCTAAATACTCCATTATAGGAAGCTTGAAACTACACTTTTCTTATAGTGAGTTATGTGTGGTGGTTTCGGGGTTACAGATGCCACAAGGCTTGCCTAACAAAGGTTCCCTGAAAAGGAATGGTTTGACAAAAAAGGGGTGGTTCTTTCTTCCTTTAACTGTTTCGATCCTCTTCTTTTTATGCCAAAAGGAATGCTAATGCTTATGTTTTAATATTTGCAAGATAAACAATTGTAGGTTTTAGAGCAAATTTTAGGATAAACATTTTCACTATTTGTATTCCTGGTTTGAACATATGCCAGAATAAATATCTACTCTTGAAAAATCTTTGTATGTATATGCAGTTGTCTTGGAATGGGCTATGATTCTATTTTAGTGTCTTAGTTTACAGATTTCTCCTAAGAATCTTGATATCCACTATATTAGTATAGTATAGATTTGTAATTTTTCCTTGGGAATCTATATATCCAGTCAAGCTTGAATAGGCTATATTTTTTTTACTCGGTCATGGCGTTGGCACTCGGCCGAGGACATGGCAACAGGTCAAGAGTTCATGTTCTTTCTGTACATTTTTGCATGCTTTGCTCTCCAAGTGCAGAACACTTTTCCACGCCCCATCGATGACGATCTTCCTGTATGATCATTTTCATTTGTGCTCCCTATTTTCCTTGCTCCACTAATAAGAATGAAGCCATTAATTAACTGTTGACTGTAATTGCAGGGGCAGCTCTTTTAGCACCACACAAGTTATTCTGAAAGGTCATTAAGCTTATTGTAATGTCAACTTCTGTAAAGGTGCTTGTCCTATTTACAGTACGTTTCCTTTGACAAATCAACACAAGTGTACAAATTCATTTGAATGGATTTGCAGGGTATTTTCATTAGCAATGCCACAAGGCATCAGAAAGCACAAGTAGCGAGAACATTTAGTTCAGTTTTAATATCATAGTTCTACTCATCCTAAATTGTGTTAAATTAATCTGCTATAGTATGGTGATAACAGAGGGGCACTTTTTTTAAAAATTGTTTATTTGTTCCAATTATATAGGGCCCTCCGCAAGGATATTGATTTCATCAGGTGGAGATGTTTAGTTGGAGAAATATTGTTTGTCAGTTTCTTAGTGCGTGCCTAACTGTTTCCCCCTTTTTACATTGCTTCATTTCTATAGGATTTCTTGAAATATAATAACTTGCTTCAGCAATTGTAGAATGATCATGGTTTCTTTGCATTCTCAACTTTCATACGATTAACAATTTCAAGGCTATCCTGGGTAAGAAACAGACATCATTGGCATTAGCCAATGCATTTGCGTTAAATGACCTGCTGGGTGAGTGCAACTTTGTTCTTCTTTAGTGGGTGTTTGTATTTTCCAAAAAGAAGTTGGTGCACCTCATAGTTGTTTCGTAGCATGAATATTATGTCTAGAATTTGCTTTATAATACAGAACTAAGTAGTTCACTATGTCAGTTGGCTATGTGTGGCTTCATAGTTTATAACTTTAGCTACAAGCCTACAATCATTAGTACCGTACAGTTATTTTTTATGGACAAAACAGGGTAGAGCTCTAACGACCACTCTCAAGCTGTCTACGAAAGCCTACAGCCGAGATTATCTTTTAAATTGATTCCGTATCTTTGAACAGCGGATTCTGATTCTATTAGAGATGTTTCAATGCATTTTTTATCAGTTGCGCTACTACATTTTACTACTGATTTGAGCTGCCATATTCCCAGATAGTGATTATCTAAATTATTGACATCCACTCAAATAAGCACACAAGAATTGTATGAAAGGAAACCACTCATCTTTTTAGTAAGAAGTTAGAAATGCAAATGCAGTTGACCAATGTTTAGCGTAATAACAATGTTCAGGTCGCACATGCATACCAGAACACTGAGGTGTGGTCTTACAAATGACAACTACTTTCATGTTAGTAATTTCTTCTGTTTGATAGATTGCACGACCCTGCTTTCCTACCTCCGTTCATTCAATTTATCATTATATCCACCATATTTTTATGCTCTGTATTCCTAATCTGCCGGTCACAAGAAACTGTAGTATAATGTCAGGTCGCACATTCTTGTTGTTTCATGGTTCAGTGGAGGTGAGCAGCAACACTAAGGTTCAGTATAATGTCAGCTGATTGCAACATCCTAAGTTATTTGATCAAAGTTTTTCATCTGGAAGCTTGAATATCTTTTGGCTTTCAGTACACATCTATTCTGATTTGTGCATAAGGAAGCTCACAAAGTTTGTGTCCATCTTTTTGGTAGTACCATATCGCTTGCATATTTTATCAGACTGGTCATAGTCACGAAGATCAGACTGATCATATTTGGTAGAGAAGATCATAAGAAGCTTTTATATCATATTTTTTTGTGTTTTTTCTGCAGGAAAAGGTACATGGGTTGATGGTTTTGGATCCAATTACTATATGATGTAATTGACTGCTATTCCTAAGAACTGCTCCTGGACATAGTGCTCTATGTTATCATGTCTTGCATACTATTGTGCTGCTTGTCTGTATAGTTACTCGGATCTTACATTTCAATTTTGTATTTTTGTTGATGCAAGTGTGTTCTTCCTACTATAAAACAACATGGATTTCTATAAATTAAATTGTAAATATTGTGGAAGAATATCCTTTGTATGTCTATATTCATGTTCATGCCTACTATAAAACAAATATTCTTCATTGCCTATGCTTTTTTTCCTTGTTAATGATGATAATGCATCTCTCCATCTTATTAATTCCTTCTTCATTCACTTGAAATATTGCCTAACTTTTTTTTTGTGTACTTGGTGTAGCAGCCTGACCTATGGTCAAACTGAAGGTGCTTAGCATGGTCCGGTATGCATTTCTTAGTTTCTCTTGATTTCTGTTTTTGTTTTTGTTTTGTTTCATATTAAACCGATTGTATTTGTACATATTGGAGAGGTTATTTCTCGTGTGAAGTTACTATATTTTTCCAGTTCCAAAACACCTTCTCAGATTTTGATATTTCTCTGTTTGTAGGGTGCAGCTTCCTTTATGGTCTACTACTTTACATGAGAAAACATTTTTCTGGAAGGAGCTGCTGACAGGGCTACCTTAACAACAAACTGGATGGAGGCTCAACCCCTTTAGTCCCGGTTGGAGCCACCAACCGGGACTAAAGCCTCAACCCCTTTAGTCCCGGTTGGCGGCTCGAACCGGGACTAAATGTCTAATCTTTAGTCCCAGTTTGAGACACCAACCGGGACTAAAGGGTGAAGGTCCCATTTGAATTGGGACTAATGCCTGCCCGGCGCACTAGTCGCTCGAACCGGGACTAATGCCTGCCTGGCGCACTAGTCGCTCGAACCGGGATTAATGCTCACATTAGTCCCAGTTCGTAATGCAACTAGGACTAATGTGTAGATTGAGCTTCAACCAATGCCCTGTTTTCTACTAGTGGTAGGAGGGAGAAGGGAGGGAGGGAGGAGGGAGAGAGAAGGGAGGATGGTGATCGGAGGCGGACGGAGGGAAGGAGGGAGGGAGGAGAGAGAGGAGGAGGGCAGCCGGCCAAGGAGGGAGGAGGGAGGAAGGAGAGAGCGGGAGCAGGGAGGCGGCTTACCGACAAGGAGGCGGCAATGGCGGCGGAAATGTGCCGGAGCAGTGCGGGAACGGGCTGGGGGAGGGCGGCCGGAGCAGTGCGGGGGCAGGCCGCCGACGAGGGTGGGAGAGAGAGTGGAGATGGAGAGTGAGGAGGGGAGACTGAGAGGTCGGGTGCGGAGGACGATGATAGCCTGGGCTTATTAGTAGGGCGTGTTTTGTCTCAACGCTATTGCTAAAGTCAGTAGCTGTAGCGCAGGTCCAATACATGCGCTACTGCTAAGTGGGGATGGGCACCTGGGCCCTGGCGGGCCATAACAGCAGCGCAGTTTGCCATAACGCGCTACTACTAAGAACCTACTAGTAGCGCGTCTTTTTAAACCGCGCTCCTGCTAAGTTATGTGTATAAGCTTCTCCCTAGTAGTGACTATCAGCGTGACAATGAGATCTGGTATGCTACGGATAACCGAAATCATGTTCCCAGCCAAATGTGATGTTATAAACAGGTCTGGATGAGAAGAATATGTATATAAATATAGACTAGTGATTCTATATCATATGTGGTTCAAGTATCAGGAAATAAGAATTCAAACATAGAAGAAATTTTTGGAACACCACAAAGAAAAACTTAATAATTCTTCGTTTCGAAAAACATGTGCTGAATAAGACTCTTTTAGCCTATGATGAATGACCACCGGCATGTCATCATCAAACTTGAAGTTGGCAACCAAATTGCCCCGTTTGTCACAATGCAATAGTTGTCCATAGGAACTGAGAAGCATGTCTCCCTCCTTGGACACAACCTTCGCAAACCAACCCCACTGCTTCTGGAAACGCCTAAGATCCATCACCGGCGGCTTAATCCGGTGGTGAAATGCCCAGATGTCAGGCTCACTGCTCTCCAACGTGAATATGCTCATCTCACCCTCGTTGCCCTCCCTCGTGCACACGGCAAGCTTGCTTCCCATGCATGTCAGGCAAGTGCGTAACATGGTAGGGGTACAAAGGCGGCAGGGTCATCTCCCAGAACGTCTCCGTCATGGTGTCAAACACCACTATCTGGTGGTGGTGAAAACCTGATATGTGCAGGGTGCCATTGACTAGTCCCTAGCATATCTCCCCGGTTAACGAACAATGGACACGCCTCGAGTCGTCGGCTCCCACGGTGAGGACGTGGTACTCAAGTGGACGGTCCGCACGCCGATCCACTGAAGGGAGGTTTTTTTCAATAGAGCACGCGGTACTCCCCTGAAGGTTGGTGCTGGAAGAGGCCGACGACGTTGTCCACACGGATCTTAGGGTTCATGCTGAGGGGCGCCATTACCGTGTTGCCGGGTTGCAGATGTAGTGACTGGCGAAGAAGAGGCCGTCGCAGGATGCTCGGACGGTGAAGCCGGAACCAAAGTGTTTGGGGAACCCGAAGACTGGCCGGATCTCGTCGTCTCAGAGGTTGAGGAGTGCTTCGAGGCGGGGATGCTTGACATCACCATCGTCGGCTCGGTAGGAGCTGATTACGACAAGCTTTGGCTGGCGGCGGTGGTGGTCCAGGAAGAACGCGGGGTCGGAGGCGAGGAGGCGCCATAGCCGGTAGATGTCGTGGCAAAGGAGGACGGACTTGGCCGGGAGGCGGACGAGGATCTCCTGCAGGATATCTTCGGGGAAGCCGGTGAGTCGGTCCGGGCCTGCCTTGCTTCGTCTTCACAGCACGGTCGCCCGTCCGGCTTTATCCTGGTTGGCGACGCGCATCCTGGATCGGAGCAGCATATGTGAGGGTTCCGATGAAGCGAGTGGTGGAGTGGCGAGTGCTTGAAGTCGAAGGGAACGGTGGCGGCGGTGTGGCGACTGGCATTGACGAAGCCCAACAGGAAACGCAGTACGGCAAACTCTCTACTAGTACTGGTACTACATTTTTCTTGAGCAACGTACTAGTACTACATAAGTTTCCCTAAAAAATAGAAAAGCTATAGAATTACACGCTACACAGAGGCATCGACGAGGCCCAAATAGTACGGCTCAGCCCAATCCTCCATATTTAATTTAAGAGAAATAATATGGATCCGCGGGAGTATTAGCAAATGTGTCCATCTTGAAAATTACATGGCCTCATTGTGTATCACTTTTTTGGGTATTAATGACGTGCCAATCTTGGAAGTCTTAGCATGCCGTGAGGCTTTGGCGCTGGCTATGGATTCGGACATCTCATGGGTCCTGGTATCTTTGGACTGCGCCACAGTGATTAAGGATATTGAAGCGAATGAAGGAGGAAGACATGTAGCTACTGTTTAGGAGATCCGTACTAGCAAATTTAAAATTTTGGAGTGTGATTTTATGTATGGAGAAGGTCTTGAAATTTTGAGGTTAATAGTATAGCTAAAATTTCTTTATCTCTAGGTGCAGGAAGACATGTGTGGTTCCTTCAACCATGATGTTTTAACGATTACGTTGAACTTCTAAAATTTCTTTATCTCTAGGTGCAGGAAGACATGTGTGCAATCAGCATGTTCATAGTGTTTGGGTATAGCAACGACAATATGGCGTGACCGAGACGGATCCTACCTTTGGTCTTCATTGCTAGTAATCTAGGGCATTACTGGTCCCGCCTTGTTAGAAGCCCGGCTCTTGCCTGCAGATAGGCTTTGTCTTTGGCTCAAGACTTAAGCATGCAACATCTTCAGATTACGTCAGATTTCAAACAGGTTCTTAACCATATTCTACAAGGCGCCGGAGGAAACTATAGTAATATATATCAAAGAGATTTTAGAAACTACCAAAGTGTTTAATTCATGTAATTTCACTTTTGAAGCTCATAGGCTAGCTAGGTCCGATGTTTCTCTCCCCCAAGGGCCGCACTTTGTGGTTGAGCTCTCGCTATGACCCAATTGCTTTTCCTGTAAACATTGTTATCAATCAATAAAGCCTATTCTCTTCGAGTCCCGTGGCCCATGTCAATGCGTTGAAGGGTCGATCAGTCGAGTTCGAATCCCACTCCCGTGTCAGTGCACATCTCATATGGGTGACAGACAAAAAAATCGGCAATGCAGTTACGGACGGAAAAAACAACAATGCAGTTACGGACGGAAAAAACAACAATGCGGTTATGGACGAAAAAAATCTGGCACAAGCAAACCTCCCTTTTGTTATAGGTAGGTATATATAGGTATAGAAACAACACATATGTCTGTGCATTACAAATAGCAGAAGTAAGGGCCAGTTCTTTTGTGGCTTTTGGCAGCTTATTGCCAAATTAAGCTAGAAGCCCAAAAGAACTCATTTTGAGAGTTGAGCTTAACTTATTTCCATAGACATCTTCTTCACAATGGAAAAAAGCTGGGGTAAGGGAAGCTTCGCGCAGCGGTCACTTAAAACACGAAGGGGTATATTTGTTTGCCCTCAACGTTCACACATATTACAGCCAAACTACCCCCACGTCTGCCCACGACCCTGCCCTCACCTGTCCCGCGAGAGAACAGAGAGCCCGCTATCCCGCTAGGGTTTCCAGGGCACCACCGCTACCGCTCGCTGACCTCCATGGTGTTCCCCGGCACCAACGAACGGAGGCTAAACCCACCCCTGCCGCCCCAGTCCCTCCGGCATCGTCGTCACCCGCGACGCTCGAAGCTCCGCCTCCGTAGGAGCCCTCTAGTCACCGCCGAAGCCACCCCTCTGGCCTCTAAGCATCCTCCCGTTATCTCTGCTCCTCTGCCTGTCCGACCACCGGAACGACCTCCGGCGAGGTCGCCTTCTTCCATGCATCTCCATCAAGCCCACATCGGACACCTGCTGAGCCAGCTCCGGTGTTGCCTAGTTCGCGCGCAAGGTGTTCGGGCTACTGTCACCAGATGTATGATAAAATAAGCTAAAACGACAAAACTAAAAGAATTGGATGGCTTATTTTCACGGCGGCTTCTCTGAGGCTTATTTCTATCGCAGCTTATGCATAAGCTACACTACACTTCAAAAGAACTGGCCCTAATTGGCATTTCCACCAAAATATCCACCAACACGGTACGATGGAGGCCCACATAGAGTTCTAGCACAAATGCATATCAACCGCCATAATAAATCGTGAAAATAAGCCTTAACACCAATGATAAGGAATCCTGAAATCTACTCCTCCTACTTGATTTGTTGGGTCTATCTCACAAATCTTAGCAACTAAGGTAGACATTGAGTGAAGAGAATGAATCATGCCCAAAACTAAGGTAGACACAAGGGTGAAGAAACATAGCACTACATGATTACAAACGTGATAGGCACAAGGGCGACGCAACATAACATGATTGTCACACAGGAGCTTGGTAAACACAACAGATGAACATATAGATTAATCTTTCCACCGCAGCAGAGACCTCCTAAACAGACAATTTAAGTATTTCACCATTGTCTGGAAGCAGCAAATAGAGCCAGAGTAAGAGTTAGGAACTAAAATAGATCAATTCAGGGAACTGAAGCTCAAACTCATACAGCTTAAAGCACGATAGGTACACGGACAGAGGAAAGAAATTTTACTGAGGCTGCAGTACAATTGCAAACAACGATACTAAATATACCTATGCCTAACAACACTACCCAACATGTATTCAAATATCAACAAAATAACTGAAACAAAGGTGGCCTCAAACTGCTCAGGAGCCTCAGCATAAAGAGTAATGGAACTAATTCATGCAAATTTCTACTAAAGTTTGCATTGAACAGGTTTGCTATGTGTGGACTGTGTAGTTGATTTCAGAAATACGGCATAACTTCTTCCCATGCAAATCCAGTTATTCTCATTATGTCAGCCAACTCATTTCTGGCAAGTGTTCGCGGTTGTGTGCTCCAGACCTGCCTCCGCCTGGGTGGTGCTCCCTTCGGCATCATTCTTTGGTCTGGGTGCTTGTACTGGAGATGTGTGGCCAGCGTTGTTCGTCTTGGTGGCGGACACGACGGTGTGTGCGGGAAGATGTGGTCCTATGCAGGTTTTGTGGCTTGTGGCGGCAGATCCGGCAACTCTCCCCGACTTCACCGGATGGACGAAATGGTTCTGGGGCTGAGGAGCATGGGGATGGACCCCGGTCGACGCTCCATAGCGACAATGACCTCGAGTTACGATGGGTCTCTTATTCGACTCAGAAAGCCAATTCGGCGATAGTGTGACCTCAGTTCATATGATGTTAGCTTCATGTGTCTCCGGCGTTCGTCTCGGCGGTGATAGTGGGCGGTTTCAGGTGTTGGGCTTCGTGTGCTCAGGGACTCCCAGGGGCTTGATTGCAATTTTCATTATTTTGTGAGGGTGTTTTTTGCACTTGTGTTGGGACTTCTGTCCTCTCGTGTTCTGTGTTTATTTCCGTGTGTGGGTTATGTACTCCTTTATTTGTTGATATGATGAAGCATGCAGTACTCTGAAGAAAAAACCAACTCGTTTCTCTTGTAGCTCTCTGTTCAAGAGGTTTAAAAAGGTTTTCGAAGGTAGCCACTATCAGCATGATGATGAGATTTGGTATGCTAAGGATAACAGAAATCATGTGCCCACCGAAATGCGATATTATAAACAAGTCTAGATCAGAAGAATATCTATACAAATATCAATTACCGATTCCATCATATGTAGTTTAAGTATCAGGAAATAAAATAATCATAAGTAACTAAGAAAAACTTACAGTTAACATGGCACAAATGAGATCTCGAGAAGGCCCGGTAAAAATCAATTCTTCTTTAGGAGTATGCTGAATAAGACTCTTCTTTAGCCTATGAGGAACAACCACAGGCATGTCATCATCAAACTTGAAATTGGCTACCAAATTGCCCCCTTTGTCACAATGCAACATTTGGCCATAGCAGCTGACAAGCACATCTCCCTCCTCAGACACGACCTTCGCCCACCAATTCCCTTGCTGCTCCTGAAAACGCTTCTGATGAATATGCTCATCACCATCGTATCGTCCTTGCTGATGGACACAGCAAGCTTGCCACCCATGTCAAGCAAGTGCATGACATGGTGGGGGTTCACAGACGGCGGGATCATTTGCCGGAACGTCTCCACCATCGTGTCAAACACCAGTATCTTGTGGGAGCAGACACCTGACGGTCTCCTCCAGTGTAGGCAAAGGTTGCCATTGAGAAGGACCGGCGCGCCAAAGATGGCTGGTCTCTCGGCTATCACCTCCATTAACGGACAGTCGCCGCGCCGCGATTTGTTGGTTCCCACGGTGAGGACGCGGTACTCGTGTGCGCATGGCATCACATGCCAAGGGAGGTTGGACAAGGCATAAGGGAGGTTTCTCTAGTACAAGACACAGTACTCCCTTGAAGGTTGGTGCCGGAAGAGGCTGATCAGTTTGTCAATAGGAAGCTTGAGGTTTGGGCTGACGATCGGCGACTGCCGCGTGGCCGCGTTGCAGATGTAGTGGCCGGCGATGAAGAGGCCGTCGCAGGATCCATCCACGGCGAGGGGGAGGCGAGAGAGTTCGGGGAAACCGAAGAGTGGTATGAACTCGGCGTCCCGGAGGTGGAGGGCTTCGAGGCTAGGTTAGTCGCCAGCGCTGGTTTGATATGAGCTGATTAGGGCGAGCTCCGGCTGGCGGCGGCGGTACTCCAGGAGGAACGCGGGGTCGGAGGCGAGGCAACGCCATTGTCGGCAGACGACGCGGCATCGGCGGGGACACTTTTCAGCGGCACGGCGACTCATAGTAATGAAGCCCAACACGAGGATCCAATAGGGAAAAATCTATTGCCACGAGGCCCAAAGAGTACGTCTCACCCCAATCCTCAATATTAATTTACTGCTGCAATCAAAAAAATTCAGCCTCCAAAGCCATTGCAATCAAATAAAAATCTCACATGCACCATGAAAATCAGTTCACCACTGGAATTTCTCATAACCATGCCTGCCCATGTTGTGCCATCTGCACTTGTCGTTGTATGAGTTGTCCGTAGATAAAACCACGCATCACACTCGGGGCCGTGGCCATGGTGCTTCTTGGACATGTGATAATGGCGACTTCAATACGTTCTTGGGCTTCTTGTTCAGCAAGATCCTCCAGTCATTCCCTTTTCAAAACATCATATACTCCATGTTGTCTGGAGTCTGGACTGCAAATTGGATGGAGAGTAGCTGCAGCGAACGTGCATTCCAGATCAAGTGAGGTGGATGGTGTAAACCAAGTTGTGGAATTTACCAAGCTGAACGTTGATGTCGCTTTTGACCGGACTCTTTGAAGGATTTAACTAGGGCAATTCTAAGAGAGGATCATGGTAAATTTGTGGCATCATCAAATTAAGTGTTGATGCTTTTATAGAAGAAGTGTTGGCCTTAAGATTTGGGCTGAACCTAGCTCAGCTCAGTCCATCGGTTGCAATCGAATGATTATCAACTCTGATAATGTTGATGTGATTAATATCATGCATGAGGGTGACTCTTTTTAGGAAAGTTGGTCGGCAATCTTTGACAATTGCTTTCATATGTCAAGGGGCCTCTCTTATGTAACATAGCAACATTGCCCTCGTGAGGCTAATGCAGTGGCCCTTGTAAAAGCTAGAGTTGCTAGATCCTCCCTCTAATAGTTCGTGTCCATTAGATGATGCTCCAAGTTTTTTAATACTTTGCTGGTTAATGATGTAACTCTGGTGATTAATGAATAAATGAAGGGGGCACGCTTCCCGGGAAGACATCGCGTCGTTGCCCAGGCTCTATATTCTCCAGATGATCAATAGGATCATAGCTCGTGTCACTTCTGTGCTATGCATGATCACATCAAAGAGCCATTCATTCTCAACACACTTGAAATCTTATTTCTTTGGTGGTAGAGGTCACACTTCCCGCATCACCTCCCAAAAAGCTCGCCACCATGGGGCAGGAAATGGGCACATGGAAAGAGCCCATGGACACAATGAAGGAAATATGCCCTAGAGGCAATAATAAAGTTGTTATTTATATTTTCATATATCATGATAAATGTTTATTATTCATGCAAGAATTGTATTAACCGGAAACTTAGTACATGTGTGAATACATAGACAAAACTGAGTGTCCCTAGTATGCCTCTACTTGACTAGCTCGTTAATCAAAGATGGTTAAGTTTCCTAACCATAGACATGTGTTGTCATTTTATGAACAGGATCACATATTAGAGAATGATGTGATGGACAAGACCCATTCGTTAGCTTAGCATAATGATAGTTTAGTTTTATTGCTATTGCTTTCATCATGACTTATACATGTTCCTCTGACTAGGAGATTATGCAACTCCCGAATACCGCAGGAACACCTTGTGTGCTATTGATAACACACAAGTATAAGGGATCGCAACAGTTTTTGATAAGTAAGAGTGTCGAACCCAACGAGGAGCTAAAGGTAGAACAAATATTCCCTCAAATTCTATCGACCACCGAAACAACTGTACGCACGCTTGACGTTCGCTTTACCTAGAACAAGTCTGAAACTAGTAGTACTTTGTAGGTATTGTTGGATAGGTTTGCTAGGTAATAAAAAGTAGGTAAATAAAGAGTAGGGGCTGTTTAGATAAAGACACAACTAAGTTAGGTTTAGTAGAGAGTTTGTTGTTACGAGAAAGTTATTTGTCTCTAGGCAATCGATAACTAGACCGGTAATCATTATTACAATTTTATTTGAGGGAGAGGCATAAGCTAACATACTTTCTCTACTTGGATCATATGCACTTATGATTGGAACTCTAGCAAGCATCCGCAACTACTAAAGATCATTAAGGTAAAACCCAACCATAGCATTAAAGTATCAAGTCCTCTTTATCCCATACGCAAACAACCTACTTACTCGGGTCTGTGCTTCTGTTCACTCACGCCACCCACCATAAGCAAATCATAAACATATTGCAACATCCTAAAGCGGGGATCCCTCATGCTTGCACGACACGGAGTGCACCATAGGAAAGCACCAATAATAAAACATGCAACTCAAACCAATCTTGATCATCAAATAGCCATTAGGACAAAACGGATCTACTAAAACATCATAGGATAGCCATACATCATAGGGAAATAATATATAGCGTTGAGCATCATGTTTAATTAGAGATTACAGCGGATAAGAGAGAGGTTACACCGCTGCATAGAGGGGGGAAGAGTTGGTGATGATGGTGGTGAAGTTGTTAGTGAAGATTGCGGTGATGATGGTGGTGAAGCAAGGGGGAGAGGGCCCCCTCTTCTTCTTCTTCTTCCTTGACCTCCTCCCTAGATGGGAGAAGGGTTTCCCCTCTGGTCCTTGGCCTCCATGGCGTGGGAGGGGCGAGAGCCCCTCCGAGATTGGATCTGTCTCTCTGTCTCTTTCTGTTTCTGCGTTCCCTCCTGGCTCTGTTTCACCGTTTCATGTATATATGGAGATTTGTAACTCCGATTGGCCTGAAACCTTCTCCGTGATTTTTTTCGAAAATAAGCTTTCTTGCGGCAAAAGAAGAGCGTCAACCGCCTTACGGGTGGCTCACGAGGGTAGGGGGCGCGCCCAGGGGGGCAGGCCCGCCCCCCTGCCTCGTGACTACCTCGGGCACCGTCTTGCATGGATTTTTCTTCCGGAATTTTCCAAATATTCCAAAAATTATCTCCGTCCGTTTTTATCCCTTTTGGACTCCGTTTGATATGGATATTCTGCGACACCAAAAACTTGAAACAGACAGGAACTGGCACTGGGCACTGGATCAATATGTTTGTCCCAAAATAGTATAAAAAGTTGCCAAAAGTATTTGAAAGTTGAATAATATTGGAATGGTACAATCAAAAATTATAGATACGACGAAGACGTATCAGCATCCCCAAGCTTAATTCCTGCTCGTCCTCGAGTAGGTAAATGATAAAAAAGATAATTTTTGATGTGGAATGCTACCTAGCATAATCTTGATCATGTAATCTAATCATGGCATGAATATTAAGACATGAGTGATTCAAAGCAATAATCTATCATTTGACATAAAAACAATAATACTTCAAGCCTACTAATAAAGCAATCATGTCTTTTCAAAATAACATGGCCAAATAAAGTTATCCCTACAAAATCATATAGTCTGGCTATGCTCCATCTTCACCACACAAAATATTCACATCATGCACAATCCCGATGACAAGCCAAACAATTGTTTCATACTTTTGAGGTTCTCAACCATTTTCAACTTTCACGCAATACATGAGCGTGAGCCATGGACATAGCACTATAGGTGGAATAGAATATGATGGTGGAGAAGACAAAAAGGAGAAGATAGTCTCACATCAACTAGGCGTATCAACGAGCTATGGAGATGCCCATAAATAGATATCAATGTGAGTGAGTAAGGATTGCCTTGCAATGGATGCACTAGAGCTATAAGTGTATGAAAGCTCTAACTGAAACTAAGTCGGTGTGCATCCAACTTGCTTGCTCATGAAGACCTCGGGCATTTGAGGAAGCCCATCATCGGAATATACAAGCCAAGTTCTATAATGAAAATTCCCACTAGTATAGGAAAGTGATAACTCAAGAGACTCTCTATACGAAGAACATGGTGCTACTCTGAAGCACAAGTGTGGTAAAAGGATAGTAACATTGCCCCTTCTCTCTTTTTTCTCATTTTTTATATATTTTTTATTTTTTGGTGGGCTTCTTTGGCCTCTTTTTTTTATTTGGGCTTCTTTGACCTCTTTTATTTTTTTGTAAAGTCCGGAGTCTCATCCCGACTTATGGGGGAATCATGGTCTCCATCATCCTTTCCTCACTGGGGCAATGCTCTAATAATGATGATCATCACACTTTTATTTGCTTACAGCTCAATATTACAACTCGATATCTAGAACAAAGATATGACTCTATATGAATGCCTCCAGTGGTGTTCCGGGATGTGCAATGATCTAGCGTAGCAATGACATCAAAAAACGGACAAGCCATGAAAACATCATGCTAGCTATCTTACGATCATGCAAAGCAATATGACAATGAATGCTCAAGTCATCTATATGATGACGATGAAAGTTGCATGGCAATATATCTCAGAATGGCTATGGAAATGCCATGATAGGTAGGTATGGTGGCAGTTTTGAGGAAGGTATATGGTGGGTTTATGGTACCGGCGAAAGTTGCGCGGTACTAGAGAGGCTAGAAATGGTGGAAGGGTGAGAGTGCGTATAATCCATGGACTCAACATTAGTCATAAATAACTCACATACTTATTGCAAAAATCTATTAGTCATCGAAACAAAGTACTACGCGCATGCTCCTAGGGGGATAGATTGGTAGGAAAAGACCATCGCTCGTCCCCGACCGCCACTCATAAGGAAGGCAATCAATAAATAAATCATGCTCCGACTTCATCACATAACGGTTCACCATATGTGCATGCTACGGGAATCACAAACTTCAACACAAGTATTTCTACAATTCACAACCACCCACTAGCACGACTCTAATATCACCATCTTTATATCGCAAAACTATTGCAAGGAATCAAACATATCATATTCAGTGATCTACAAGTTTATGTAGGATTTTATGACTAACCATGTGAATGACCAGTTCCTGTCATCTCTCTAAATAGATATAAGTAAGTAAGAGAGTTTAATTCTTTCTACAAAAGATATGCCCAGTCTCTAACAAATATAAGTGAAGCAAAAGAGCATTCTATAAATGGCGGTTGTCTATGTAAAGAGAAACAGGCAATCCAAACTTCAAACGATATAAGTGAAGCACATGAAGCATTCTATAAAGCCACACTCAAAAGATATAAGTGAAGTGCAAAGAGAATTGTATAAATCAACCAAGGACTATCTCATACCAGCATGGTGCATAAAAGAAAAGTGAAAACTAAATGCAAAAGACGATCCAAGATTGCACATATCGCATGAACGAAACGAATCCGAAAACATACCGATACTTGTTGAAGAAAGAGGGGAGGCCTTCCCAGCATCCCCAAGCTTAGACACTTGAGTCTCCTTGAATATTTACTTGGGGTGCCTCGGGCATCCCGAAGCTTGAGCTCTTGCCTCTCTTCGTTCTTCTCACTTCGAAACCTTCTCAATCATCGAACACTTCATCCACACAAAACTTCAACAGAAAACTCGGTAAGATCCGTTAGTATAATAAAGCAAATCACTACTCTAAGTACTGTTGAAAACCAATTCATATTTTGTTTTTTCATTGTGTCTACTGTAATATAACTTTTTCGTGGCTTAATCCACTAATATAAATTGATCGTTTCATCAAAACAAGCAAACTATGCATCAAAAACAGAATCTGTCTAAAACAGAACAGTCTGTAATAATCTGAACATTCACCATACTTCTGATACTTGAAAAATTATACCAAAATTCTGAAAAATAAAACATTTGTATAGGAAGACAGTGCAAAATGAATCAGAACCATTTGACGTTCCAGCTAAAAATGTAAAATCACGCACTACAGCCAAAGTTTCTGTCCTGCACCATACAAACCATCAAGCAAATGTAAACATCCTAAAGGCAAACCTTGGCACATTATTTTTATAATACAATGGAATTGTACAAGGGGATAATTATTTTTATTGAAAAGTTTCTGTAATTAAGATTCACAAAGTTCCCATGGGCATGAACAAAGTTCAAGGACGTCCCCCACTTTCACAATGCTCGTCTCTCTCACTTTCACTTTTCTTTTAGGAAAAGTTTTGGGTTCCCCTCTTTATTTTTGTTGTTTTTAAACTATATGAAAGCACTCAACAGAAATAAATGACTCTCTAAAACTTCCGGGTTGTCTCCCAGGCAGCGCTTTCTTTAAAGCCATTAAATTAGGCATATAGTGCTCAAGTAGTGAATCCACCCGGATCCCAAGGTATATCAAAGCTAGTTTTAATTAACAATGATTTATAATTTAGTAGTGAGAACAACGTAACATGTATCATACAATAACGAAGTCTAACTCTCTTCCTATGCATCTACATGTCATAAAAGAACAATTCATGCACACAAAGTAAAGGCCAATGCATAGTATAAACAGTTTCTTGCAATTTTTTCGTGTTGGAAACATAGAGAGGTGGAGATATAGTTCCCCTCTCATAATAATTGCAAGCAAGAGCAGCAAGCACATGCATATTATATCTATCAAAAACATCATGTGCAACGGTAAAAGGCAACCCATCAATATAATCCTTAATAAAAGCAAACTTCTCCGATATAGTGTAATTGGGAGAATTCAAAAAGATAATAGGACTATCATGTGTGGGTGCAATAGCAACAATTTCATGTTTAACATAAGGAACTATAGCAAGCTCATCTCCATAAGCATAATTCATATTGGCATCTTGGCCACAAGCATAGCAAGCATCATCAAAAAGGGATATTTCAAAAGAATCGACGGGGTCATAGCAATTATCATAGCATTCATCCTTCGGTAAGCACGAAGGGGAATTAAACAATGTATGAGTTGAAGAGTTACTCTCATTAGAAGGTGGGAACGGGTGATCAATCCGCTCTTCTTCCTTTTGTTCTTCGCTCTCTTCCTCATCTTTTTCATCCAATGAGCTCACAGTTTCATCAATTTCTTCTTCCATAGACTCCTGCAAAATATTAGTCTCTTCTTGGGCAGGGGAGACTTTCTCAATAAGTGCATTTATTTTGGAATTGTATTCATAATTCTCATAGCAATATTTGAGGATAGCTAAATTTTCAGATCTATAAACAACATCATCAAAATCTTCAAACTCTTTACACATAGATTCAATTTCATAAGCACCCATAAAAGCAACAAATTCTTCTATTTGTTCCACATCATAGTAATCATATATAACATTAGCATAAGAAGCTAAGGTTTTATTATCATTGAATTTGCATGAAAAGGGAAGGTGTGGAGCCTTCATCCTAGAGCAACAAGTATAATCATAACCCACGCATAATTGCCAACCATAATACTTCAATATATGAATTTGATCCCATAATGGTTTCTCTTTTTGTGTCAAGCGATAATCCCTAAAGTATTCACGTTGATCCAACGTTACTCCCATTACCAGATTGAATGAGGTTTTCTCAGGATTATCAAAGTGGTACATAATATTTTTCACATATTGAGCATCGAGGGTTTTAGGAGGTTCCCCATCTCCATGAGCAGAGAGTACACCTAATTTTTTTGGTATTTCGTGTTCCATATCCATAACTAAAGATAGAGAACAACAAAGAACAACAAATAAAAATTACTTAGTGATAAAGCAAACAAGCACACACGAGAATATTCACCCCGCGCTATTGCTCCCCGGCAAGGGCGCCAGAAAAAGGTATTGATAACCCACAAGTATAGTGGATCGCAACAGTTTTCGATAAGTAAGAGTGTCGAACCGAACGAGGAGCTAAAGGTAGAACAAATATTCGCTCAAGTTCTATCGACCACCGATACAACTCTACGCACGCTTGATGTTCGCTTTACCTAGAACAAGTATGAAACCAGTAGTACATTGTAGGTATTGTTGGATAAGTTTGCAAGGTAATAAAAAGTAGGCAAATAAAAAGTAGGGGCTGTTTAGATCAAGACAAAACTAAGTTAGGTTTACTAGAGAGTTTGTTGTTACGAGAAAGTTATTTGTCCCTAGGCAATCGATAACTAGACCGGTAATCATTATTACAATTTTATTTGAGGGAGAGGCATAAGCTAACATACTTTCTCTACTTGGATCATATGCACTTATGATTGGAACTCTAGCAAGCATCCGCAACTACTAAAGATCATTAAGGTAAAACCCAACATAGCATTAAAGCATCAAGTCCTCTTTATCCCATACGCAAACAACCTACTTACTCGGGTCTGTGCTTCTGTTCACTCACGCGACCCACCATAAGCAAATCATAAACATATTGCAACACCCTAATGCGGGGATCCCTCACGCTTGTGCGACACAGAGGGCACCATAGGACAACACCAATTATAGAATATGCAATTCAAACCAATCTTGATCATCAAATAGCCATTAGGACAAAACGGATCTACTCAAACATCATAGGATAGCCATACATCATAGGGAAATAATATATAGCATTGAGCACCATGTTTAAGTAGAGATTCCAGCGGGTAAGAGAGAGGTTACACCGCTGCATAGAGGGGGGAAGAGTTGGTGATGATAGTGGTGAAGCTGTTGGTGAAGATTGCGGTGATGATGATGGCCCCCGGTGGCACTCCGGCGCCACCGGAAGCAAGGGGGAGAGGGGCCCCTTCTTCTTCTTCTTCTTCTTCTTCTTCCTTGACCTCCTCCCTAGATGGGAGAAGGGTTTCCCCTCTGGTCCTTGGCCTCCATGGCGTGGGAGGGGCGAGAGCCCCTCCAAGATTGGATCTGTCTCTTTGTGTCTTTCTGTTTCTGTGTTCCCTCCTGGCTCTGTTTCATCGTTTCGTGTATATATGGAGATCCGTAACTCCGATTGTCCTGAAACCTTCGCCGTGAATTTTTTTCCGAACATTAGCTTTATTGCGGTAAAAGAAGAGTGTCAACCGCCTTACGGGTGGCTTATGAGGGTAGGGGGCGCGCCCCCCTGCCTCGTGACCACCTTGGGCACCATCTCGCGTGGATTTTTCTTCCGGAATTTTCCAAATATTCCGAAAAGTATCTCCGTCCGTTTTTATCCCGTTTGGACTCCGTTTGATATGAATATTCTGCGGAACCAAAAACATGCAAGAGACAGGAACTGGCACTGGGCACTGGATCAATATGTTAGTCCCAAAAATAGTATAAAAAGTCGCCAAAAGTATATGAAAGTTGAATAATATTGGCATGGAACAATCAAAAATTATAGATACGACGGAGACGTATTAGCTATCAAACGTCACAACGTAAATGGGTGATTATAAAGATGCTCTATAGGGGTCTCCAATGGTGTTTGATGACTTGGCATAGATCGAGATTAGTATTTGTCACTCCGTGTATTGGAGAGGTATCTCTGGGCCCTCTCGGTAATGCACATCACTATGAGCCTTGCAAGCAATGTGACTAATGAGTTAGTCACGGGATGATGCATTACGGAACGAGTAAAGATACTTGCCGGTAACAAGATTGAACTAGGTATGATGATACCTACGATCGAATCTCGGGCAAGTAATATACCAATAACAAAGGGAACAACGTATGTTGTTATGCGGTTTGACCGATAAAGATCTGTATAGAATATGTAGGAGCTAATATGAGCATCTAGGTTCCGCTATTGGTTATTGACCGGAGATATGTCTCAGTCATGTCTACATAGTTCTCGAACCCGTAGGGTCCGCACGCTTAACATTCGAGGATGATTTGTATTATGAGTTATGTGATTTGATGACCGAAGTTTGTTGGGAGTCCCGGATGAGATCACGGACATGACGAGGAGTCTCGAAATGGCCGAGAGGTAAAGATTTATATATTGGAAGGCTATATTCGGACATCAGAATAGTTCATGTCATTTCAGAGTA